>NC_048308.1:70787876-70964013 GCF_013100865.1 Trachemys scripta elegans
CCCCACCCCCTCCCCCCCCCCCCCCCCCCCCCCCCCCCCCCCCCCAAGAATCTACTCATGTGGTAGCTCTGTAGTTGTCTGTTTAATTTTTTATTTTTTTGGACAACTGATGATAAAATAATTCAGGGGGATTTTCACATCCATCTCTTCCTTTAACTCTCTATCCTCCTATCCCATGTGGCAACCACTTTCTGAGCAGTCTTCTGTGGCCAGAAAAGACTCTTTAGTTGATCTTGTGGAACTCTTTAGTTGATCTAGTTGTCCTTGAAGGAAGGACCTAGGAACTGAATTTGAGATTACAGTATGGCAGCTCTGAGCAATACCATGGAGACCATTTCAGTGTGTCCCCATTCCAGTTCTTATAGGAGAGTTTTGATTTTGAGGGTCTATCTTGTGGGCTAAATTTGCATGAAAGTACGAGTCTTTGGGGCAATTAACATAGGCCATTTCTACACTACAGGTGCTGTAGCAGCAGTTATGGTGCTGCAGTTATGACTCTGTAGTGTAGATGCTTCCTACATTGACGGAAGGGGTTTTTCCATCACCGTAGCTAATCTGTCTCTGAGCAGCGGTAACTAGTTTGACAGAAAAATTCTTCTATTGACCTAGACATATCTACTTAGGTAGGCTTATCTATAGTGTTCTGCGGGGAGTCCTTTCTCTCTGCCGTAGCCCCCAGGCAGCGTGCACCCTAAACCCCTCATCCCTGGCCCCACCCCAGAGCCCACACCCCCAGCTGTAGCCCCAGCTCCGCACCCCAGCCCTGATCCCCTCATCTCTGGCCCCAAACAGGAGCCCTCACCCCCCCACCTCCACCCTAATCTTCTGCTCCAGCCCTGAGCCCCTCTCCTACACTCCGAACCACTCGGCCCCACCCCCACCACATGAATTTTGGTATGTGCATCAATATGGAGTTGATGTGTGACGCATCACCTCCATATTGATGCACATACCAAAATTCATTCCACATGTGCATGGGAAAAATTAGAGGGAACACTGGTTGGCTTGTGTATACATCTGGTTATCTAGTCTCATTGATGCAAGTCAGAGCAAACCTTAAGATGTACGGTCCGTCTGCTCTCGTTTTCTTGCTGCAACTCCCCAGATAAATCAGGGTAATTGCTGCCAGCAATTGAACTGAATAATTTCATGTCGTCGTCTTGAAGCCTGTCTGTCACCTGGGGCTTGAGATGTTGATGCAGCGAAGGCCAGCTGCCTCCCTTGGCGAGTTCACCCCCATTGATAAGCAGCTAGCGCACAGCTGTCGGAGCAAAGTTGGAACTAAAGGCTGAAGAGAAAGGGTGGGAAACTTAGGACTCCCATCCCTGAGGGTAGAATTGTTTTAATTCACCGGTGAGGAGAAAACTGTTGCTTATTCTTTGGATCAAATCGAGCCCCTGAAACGCACCACGTTGTTATTTCATTCAGGTTAAGTCCTGGTCTAGCTTGTCCTGCTGTGATTTCAACTCTTCATCTGTATGTGGTTTAATACACTTGTTAAGCAATCACTCTGCATGGCATCTCCAGTGTATGGGTTTATAACAGCCTGTCAAACTGAAGTTTGTACTCCGTTTCAAAGGAGGACACATCTGCCCCTATGATGTTAAAAGTTTTAACATGTATGACACTTAAGTTTCACACAACAATGGAATTCATCAATAGTTTGTGTTAGATGAAAACAGGAGGTTGATGTCCTACTGGAGATACCAGAACCTGTTCGTGCATCATCTGATAGTCTCATAAACGACTAATGCCGGGATAGGTACTTTCTTCATCATGTTGAACAGACCACTTCACTTCAATCCTTTTGGTGGTCGTTTCCTGGCCAGAAGCCTAAAATTGCAAATCTGTTCTTAATCTTCATATCTAATTCTGCTATCACTGAGCAGCTGCTTCCTCTTTGTGAAAGCTGCCAAGTATCAAGTGGCTTGATCCACTCTATAATGCACTTGCCAGTTTAGAACTCTGTCTTTGGTCAAAACAACCCACTATCCTTTGTTCAGTGAAACTTGAAACTGAAGATGCAAACATCTGTGCTGTATTGTGACAACAGTCCCCTTTTGGGGAGGAAAAAGCAAGGCAGTTTTGTTCCTCTGCCAGTTGACTGTAGGGAGATGAATGTTAGAATTGAGGATTTCAAGAATCCTACAGCTTTTTCTTCGAGTAGCGTCCCTATGGGTGCTCCATTGTAGGTGTGCTTGCGTCCTTGCGCTGCTGATCAGAGAACTTTGGTATCGGAGTCTGTTCAGCCTGCGTGTGCTCTGTCTCCTCTCATGCCCCGAAATGAGGTTAACCAGCGCGTGCAGGCGAACTCCCTTTAGTTCTTTCTTAACCACAGAATCCTTGACAAGAACTCCAAAGTAGAAGGGTGGAGGGTGGGTTGTGGAACACCCATAAGGACACACGTCTTGAAGAACCATCGTTATTGCACCAGATGAGTAAAAAGAACAAAATAATGAAATCCCTTCTTGTAACCAGGAAACTCTTTAAACATTAAAGTGCCATGGGCAGTGGCTCTCTAGCCAGTAACTGACTGTGTATCAGTGGTGCGGTGACGTGCTTTGGGATCCTTTGGAATAAAGGGCATATGTTTCTTATTAACAAAGCTGTCTGGATGGACCACTATTAACTCAGGCTTCAAGCTGGTTTTGGCCTCCACGCTGCTGCTGTCCTGAATTGTCACTTACTGGTAAGATGACTGCTGCCGGCAGTAGGCTCCAGATTGCCAGGTTTTATTTCCACTTTGGACTTGCAGGTTGTTCTGCTAAGCAAAAGGTGATTTTTCTCAGAACTTTCTTTAGCTGCAAATTAAATAAAATGCTGTACTTAAAAATTGCCTGGGCTGTGAACTTCCATCTTTAAAGAACCTAGAAGAAAAATAAAAGCGTCCAAGATTGCTATTTGCTCCTGTAAAAAGCACAAGGGTGTCTTTTGAATTCACAGGGGTTTACTTGGGAGGAACTGGGGGACGAGTGTGGAGTTACAGTACTGCAAAAAGTGTTTGTGAATCACAGAAGTGAATGGAACCAAGTTTGTTACTTCTATTGCGGTAGTGCCCAGAAGTGCCAGTTAGGCACCAGACCCGATTGTGCTAGGTTCTGTACAAACACAGAAAGATGGTCCTTGAGCCAGGATGCTTTACAGTCTGTTTTGTGGGCATTTTTCCATCCATAAATATGGACCCAGCTTTAATGTCATATTGTTTGTTATCTTTTATCTTGGTAAATAAAGATAAACAATTTAATCCTCTCCAGAAATAATCCACAAATGTAGTGGTTATAGTAAAATGCAAGACTCTCACTGAATTTTGGGTCAGACAGCTGCTAATAGTTTGAAGAGTGGTTGTCTGGACTGAATAGGAGCAGAAGTGCATAATTAGGACAAGTCTCATATTAGCAAACTCTTAGATTCAGCTGTACTTAGATAGTTTTCAGTTAATTCTGACATTTGGAGTTTTTAACGTTTTCATTGCAGGAAAGAAACATTGAGCAATACAAGGAGCAACAACTTCTCCAAATAACTCCTCCACAAAAAAAATCTTAATTTGAAATTATTCCATTTATCTTGATGTATTACATCTTAATTTCATTTCATCATGAATAATTGGGGTCTTTTTTTTCTGGGGGGGCAAGGTAGCTATATCCAGTAATTTTATTATTATTTCTTTTCTTTGTAGTGAGACCTCTGAGGTTTTGCGGTACACAGCGAGCGAGGCGCAGGATGTAGAGAAGGTAAAAGAGCTTGCTGCGTGGAGTAGATATCATTAAGCTTTGATTAAGGAAATCTGTTTTTTTGAAATGCATTGTCCTGACCATCTTTTGTAGTTAATCTTGGATTTGCAATTTAGTCATGTCTTTTAGGGTACATCTACACTACAGCGGGGAGTCGATTTAAGATACGCAAATTCAGCTACGTGAATAGCGTAGCTGAATTTGACGTATTGCAGCCGACTTACTCCGTTGTGAGGACGGCAGCAAAATCGACTTCTGCCGCTTTTTGTCGGCGGCACTTACTACCACCTCCGCTGGTGGAGTTAGAGCGCCGATTCGGGGATCGATTGTCGCGTCCCGACGGGACGCGATAAATCGATCCCCGAGAGGTCGATTTCTACCCGCCGATTCAGGCGGGTAGTATAGACCAGACCTTAGAATAACAGCAACATAAAATAATCCACTCTAGTCTTGGAACTAGTTTCTTTTAAAAATTAAAGGGAATATTAAGTTATTTTATTACTTTGCTAGACAACTACTAGTGGATCTAAAGTTTGACTCCTTTTACCATCCCACGGATTCTTCGATCTGAGAAAAATGTTTGTGATAACTGTAAGAGCCAACTGCTGGAAGGTAGTCATGCAACTACAAATGTTGAGACTGCTAAAAGGCCAGTCACTTGATCTGTATCGACCGTTGCATATGGTATCTGTGAATTGCAGTTCTTCTCTCCAAATGGATTGGTGCAGACCGGTGTGGACGTGGGGAGAATCAGCCAAACTGCAGGATAATAGGCCAGTTTACAGTCTCCAATTTGATTAGCCTGGGGTTGATTCTCTGTGACTTTATTCTGGAAAAATGCAGTCCACTTGGTCACAATGTGGGGAGAAGTCGGAGAAGGTTGTAGAGGATTCATAATGGGATAATTAAGGCCTTTCACCTCTTGTTTGTTGGTTTGTATCTACAGTTGTGGCTAGTTTCTAATTCCTGCTCACTGTCTTCTATAGCTTTGGAAAAGTTTTTGTAGTAATTTGATCCCTCATCAAAGGATCATCTTTCATTTTCAGTACACAACTCCTTAAAAGTACAATCAAATTTTATACAAGTGATAAGGTTCTGCACAGCTCCTAAGATCTACATCACTTAACTCCTTTCATCTGCTAGAGAAAGAGAGGTGCAAAGAATCTTTCCCAGGGCTGATTGCATAGCCCGAGAGATGAGACCCAGACCCCTGCATGGTAGCATGTTGCTTACTTCTGAAAGAGGAGGATTGGGAAGAGAGGATTTACAGAATGGTGACCTCCTGAGGGAGATGGGGACCTAATTAGTTCAGGGATCTACTAGCAAAGTAATCCTCCTAGTTAAACCCAGATTTTGCTACGGATGAAACCGTCTCAGGAACAGCTCTGTTGATGCATCGGGGGTGGGGAATGTTCTATCCAGGTTTCCATGGCAAATGTGGAGTTGGGAGGTTTTTATCAACATTTGATAATAAATTAGACACAGGGATGCATATTGGTCTTAGAAAATGTGCTAAAATCCCTGCTGACAACAGCTGTACATAAACATACATGTTAATAATACAGTTTCTGCCATCATGTGAAAAGGATTTTGCTCCTTCACCCTTAGGGTATGTCTATGCAGCAGCTGAGGTTGTGTTTTCCAGCATAGGTAGACAGACACTCACCAGCTCCGCTTGAGCTAATGCTCTAAGAATAGCCATGTGGCCACAGCGGCTTGTGCCAAATACCTGAGTACAAACCTGCCTGACCACCTGCGTGCGTATTTGTGGTGCTTTGGCCACATTGCTATTTTTAGCACTCTAGCTCAAATAGAGGTTGCGTATTTCTGTCTACCCATGCTGGGAAATGCCACCCCAGGTGCAGTATAGGCACACCCCTAAAAGTAGAAGAATTCAGACATCTCATAACTTTCATGAATTTCCTGCTGCTGTGGAAAGCCCGCCTTCCGTTTGGTGATCAGTAGGTAAATAAACACATTTGAGGACCAGTCCAGAAATGGTTAAACAAAAGGGTTAAGTAGTTAACATGGGCAAGTTCAACCATAATATTCCATTATGCTGTGTCTTGTTCTGATCAAAAATGAAGCCTCATAAGAGATTGGTGACTTTCTAATGGTGACAGTGTACTTCAAGGATGTGAGGCAGATGTGAATTTCGGCTATACGTTGTTGTTGAGCAATCAGACAGCAAAGCAAAGTTGTAGCTTTGTAATTTTCAGAATTCTGCCTCTTGATAAGGCTGAAAATATCAACAAAAATTTATCACTGTGAATTCATGTTGGATCAGTTCATTACTCTGATTTTATTTTTAATGAAAAGTGGTGCATTTTTGTAAGGAGTGGGCTATAAGAACCTGGATGTAATGGGATGTACATTTGAATTCAATGCAACACTCAGATCCAAGTATACATCTATTTTCCACCTTTGTACAACTGGGGGATGCCGAACTGATTTTGTTTTAGCTGTGAAAATAGCTTTTCCACAAGTCTTTGCACAGATTGCAAAGTTACACAAATCTTATGTAATAAAAGCATTGTTTTTCAGTGCTGGGTAGTAATTTCAGAGTGTTTTTCTATGATGAGCAGCACACCTAAATTTGCCTTGGGAGTGATTTTTATAGCATTCAGGTTGGTATATTAATACCATGCTGCCGGTTCTTACTTCCCCATATGATGATCTTGAGTTCCTCTTCTCCACCTGGTCTGCAACGAGATGCTTAACTGAACATATTTAAATGTAGATCGGCAGTTAATAGCAAAAGAGGCTCCTAACCTAGCTACCATATTGCTACCTTTGTGAAGTTTTTATACTGGATTTTTGCCTTTCAATGTTAAACGGCTTTAAAACCTTTGTGCCTCGCTCATTGATAATGACAATGCAGCATCAGGGTACAAATGAAACATGGAAATCCTGAAATCAATTGTCTTTGGAATCTCCAGAGAAAACTAATTGTGAACTGTAGCTGAATAGACTCTGTCAGCAGCAGAAAAATCTTTGTGCCACCCAATTTCTGTTGGAATCATCTCTGTAATTCCTATCGATTCATGTTAGGTAATATGTGTATAAATTCTACTTTCTGAATTGCAGAATGAGATGGGTTTGTGTTTTGACCAGGAGCAGTACAAGGCAGAGAATGGGAGACATATGATGTAATACCTACCTCCAATTGGTAGATGTATCTAATTCGCAGGTATTGCAGCCTAGGGTTTTAGCTGCATCTCATGGGAAAAAAGTGTCAAATGAAACCTCATCCCAGGTGATGCATGTTTAACTATTTAATCCAGATGGTAAAGTCTAATAATTTGGTCCAATCTCCCCTCTCTTATTGATTGGTTTTGGTAGCATTATTTATGTCCTGTCAACTCTATTAAAATCTTGAGTTGGGGAACCTAGTTACCTCATGCTGAGTGTAGAGCAGTGGTTCTCAACCTGTTTATCATTGTGGGCCGCAGGTTGAGAACCACAGCTCTCCCCTCAAATCCCCCCCCACACTCCCCTATGCCGAGTGGCCCCCCTGCCCTCGCCCAGAGACCCCTCCACAGAGGGGCCAAGAGCAGAGCTTTGGGGCCAGGCAGCCTAAAACATTGGGGTGCTGCAGCACCATCACAAACCCCTAGTTCCTAGCGCCTCCCACCCCTCACTGCCCAGAACACCTCTGCCCCCCAAACCTGCCCAGAGCCCACTCTCTTGCCCCCTGCCGCACTCATCAGCCCCCTGGTGGCAGGAGTGCTCCAGCAGGCTGCCAGACGTTGTGTGCCCCTCAGCCCGCCCTGCCCCCTTTCAGGTCAGAGCAGAAAATTTTGAATTTTTTAGCACAAAGCTGGGCTGCAGCATTTTAGTTTTGCTGCACATTTTAGTCCATTTTATGTTGGTAATACAGATGTGTGTTGGGTACTACTGTGTTGTAACCAGATTCCGTAACACTGAATAAGCAAAGGCTAATTAAGAAAATCTGATTTAAGAGGTTGGTTGAGGGACTTGTCAGGCAGCTTGATTTCAAAATCACAAACAGGGCTGGTTGTTTCAGTGTGCATATGATAATGGAGTGTGTTAACCATTTCCCCAGAACACACATTTCTAAGCAATGATTTGCGTCTCATGTCAGTGGTTATTAAATGATTGTCAAAATAATTATTATAGAGATAAAGATGTGTAATAGCTGTCATTGAAAGCTTGCTTAGAACTGCTGACAAAGCGCTGTTCGCACCGGTGCTTTTCGTCGGTAAAACTTTTGTCGTTTGGGGATGTGTTTTTTTAACACCCCTGAACAACAAAAGTTTTGATGACAAAATGCCAATGTAGACAAACCCTTAGTGAGCCACAATGGGGAGAGCACCCGTAGAGCAGTATAAAAAAGGTAATATTGAGATTAATAGGGTAACAAGGTAGATGTCATTGATGGAGGTGGGGCTGGAGAATATAAGAGGAGGTCAGATGCAGGAGCAGATTTGTGTATGACCCTTAAAAGCAAAAGAAAAATCTCTTAGATCTGAAGTGTTGGACAATGTGGTGCAAGTGAAGTGATTCAAGAAGGATTGTGATGTGGTCAGATCAACAGGCAAGGAATAACATGTTCGATACTTCATTTTGGGCGCACTAAGGAGAGATGTTCAGATATGCAAGGGAGGAGGCAGCTGTAATAAACGAGAGGAAATAATCAGGGTGTTGATGAAAGAAACAGTTGGATTTTTAATATGTTGATGAGGAAGATGCAGCAAGATTTGACAGGAGCTGGTTGTGTGGGAGGAATCAAAAGATGATCCCGTGTTGTAGGGCTAGGGGGATAGTCACAGGGGGTAGGCCCAGGCTCAATAGGGAAGTGGAGAGGATTTAGGAGAAAAGATTACTTACCTTCTATTCCTTCCTGGTAACTTTTAGCAAATCCCATTGCTGACAATTTTATTTTAATCCTGTAAATCGGGGTTTAAAGTAGCCTAAAGGTCTTATTGCTCAAGCAGATATTCCTCCGGGCCAGCAGTATTACATCATCACAGTACATGGCCAGGGAGTGTGTTTATGACCCATGTCACGCCCATGTTTATTTTGGATTTGAGCAGATCTGGAGTAGAGTAGGAATTTATTATTTTCAGTCACGGACTGCAAGAATAGCATACAATTTAGCAAGTTCGATGCCAAGTGGGAACCACAAACATGGGTATTAATTCTGCTTACAAGGAACTTATGCTATATTTTCCCTTTTTGAGGTTGTTTCCCATCAAAGTGAAATTTTCCTTAAAAACTGATGGAAGACAGACAAAATCATTTATGGTCTATAGATTCTGTAGACAAAAAATACATGCACATGCACACTCTCACCCACCCACAGTAAAACAATGATGTGATACGGATAAGAAGCTGCTGAAAAGATGCTCTTTCCCACAGTCACTTGAGTAAATGCAACTGATTAGAATACTGATTGATTTCACACATGCTGATTCATGATGTTTTTAGAAATTAAAATGCGAGAGCTCTTTCGCCAGCCATTTTCGTCATGAAAAATAATTGCTTTCACATTTGTCAAGTGAGTATTTGGAATCTAAAATTAAGAATAAAGAAGGGGCATTTAAACTAACTTGCCATACCATTCCCCAAGAAATATTTAGTGAAATCAAAGACAGTGAAAAATAGGATATTATATAATGCTAAGGTACATGCTTTATAAATCAGACATTGTAGACTTTGGCACAGTTAATTAGCCCCTTATCTTGCCACTATTGCAGTTAGTAACAGATCAACAGTGTCAAGTATCAGAGGGGTAGCCATGTTAGTCTGAATCTGTAAAAAGCAACAGAGGGTCCTGTGGCACCTTTAAGACTAACAGAAGTATTGGAGCATAAGCTTTCGTGGGTGAATGCCCACTTCATCAGATGCAAGTAATGGAAATTTCCAGAGGCAGGTATAAATCAGTATGGAGATAATGAGGTTAGTTCAATCTGCTAGCAGTTGAGGTGTGAACACCAAGGGAGGAGAAACTGCTTCTGTAGTTGGATAGCCATTCACAGTCTTTGTTTAATCCTGATCTGATTAAACAGGTCAACAGTGGGCATAGAGGGTTCAGGGTTTTCTTTAGATTCTGTCAGGTTTTGAGACTATCGCACATCAACCATCTGTTTATAAGTTTACATCAAACTAGATGGTCTTAAGAGAAACGTACACTACAATGCTCAAAGTAATGATGATCATTCAGTTAGTCATACCTGTGTAAATTAACTCTTGTTCCTACTTAACATGAGGAACAAAGAGGAATTGTTTAGGTAATAGAGCCTTTTGTAATATAAACAATGGATACCTTTGCCACCCCTTTCTGTTTAAATGCCAAGAAGCATTTGATGCTCTGTGAGATACAGGGAAGTGATTACCATACAGCTCATATGGACATAGTGTGTCATACTATGTAGCATAGAATAGAAATGTCTGTTGTGTGTGTAAATAAGTAAGTGTCAGTAAATAGATAAATACAAGTGGACTGGAACCTCTGCTGCTGTAGATTATCGATCCCTTCAAGTCAGTGGAGCTATAACAATTACACCCGCTCAGGTTCTGTCCTTGTAGATGTATTGCTAACTGTTTCATCTAAAGCAATGGTTCTCAGTCAGGGGTGCATGTACCCTTGTGGGGACACAGAGGTCTACCAGTTGGTACATCAACTCATCTAGATATTTGCCTAGTTTTATAACAGGCTACATAAAAAGCACTAGCAAAGTCAGTACAACTAAAATTTCATACAGACAATGACATGTTTATACTTCTCTATATACTGTACACTGAAATTTAAATATAATATTTATATTCCAATTGATTTATTTTATAATTCTATGATAAAAATGAGAAAGCAAGCCGTTTTTCAATAATATTGTGCTGTGACACGTTTGTATTTTTGTCTGATTTTGTAAGCAAGTAGTTTTTAAGTGAGGTGAAACTTGGGGCTACGCAAGACAAATCAGATTCTTGAAAGGGGTACAGTACTCTGGAAAGGTTGAGAGCCACTTATCTAAAGGGTCTTCCTGGAAGACCTGTTAGGAACTACCCTCTTCACTGCAGCCTCCAATTTTTCCCCAGCTGTTAATCCTCACCTCATAAGAACATAAGAATGGCCAGACTGGGTCAGACTAAAGGTCCACCTAGCCTAGTATCCTGTCTTCCAACAGTGGCCAATGCCAGGTGCCCCAGAGGGAATGAACAGAACAGGTAATCATCAAGTGATCCATCCCCAGTCACCCATTCCTAGCTTCTAGCAAACACAGGCTAGGGACACCATCCCTGCCCATCCTGGCTAATAGCCATTGATGGACCTCTCCTCCATGAACTTATCTAGTTCCTTTTTTAATCCTGTTATAGTCTTGGCCTTCACAATGTCCCTTGTTTAACTAACTTCCACATTTTTGTGTAGTCCCCCTTTCTGAAATTAAATGCTACAGTGTTGGTCTGCTGTGGTGTTTTCCCTGCTATAGAGATGTTAAATTTGATTATATTATGGTCACTATTACCAAGCGGTCCAGCTATATTCACCTCTTGGACCAGATCCTGTGCTCCACTTAAGACTAAATCAATAATTGCCTTTCCGCTTGTGGGTTCCAGGACTAGCTGCTCCAGGAAGCAGTCATTTAAGGTGTCAAACTTTATCTCTGCATCCCATCCTGAGGTGACATGTACCCGGTGTATGTGGGGATAGTGGAAATCCTCCGTTATTACTGAGTTTTTTATTTGTATAGCCTCTCTAATCTCCCTGAGCATTTCACTGTCACTGTCACCATCCTAGTCAGGTGGTCAATAATATATCTCTGCTGCTATATTCTTCTTATTCAAGCATGGAATTACTATCCATAGAGATTCTGTCGTACAGTTTGGTTCATTTAAGATTTTGACTTCATTTGATTCTATGCTTTTTTTCCCACATATAGTTCCACTCCCCCATCAGCATGACCTGTTTTGTCCTTCTGATATATTTTGTACCCTGGTATTACTGTATCTCATTGATTATCCTCATTCCACCAAGTTTCTGTGATGTCTATTATATCAATATCTCATTTAATACGAGGTACTCTAGTTCTCCCATCTTATTATTTAGACTTCTGGCATTGGTATATAAGCACTTAAAAAACATTGTTATTTTTTAGCTGTCTGCCATTACATCAGGGGTGGCCAACCTGTGGCTCCGGAGCCACATGCGGCTCTTCAGAAGTGAATATGCAGCTCCTTGCCTATACTAGGCACTGACTCCGGAGCTGGAGCTACAGGCACCAACTTTCCAATGTGCTGTGGGGTGCTCACTGCTCAACCCCTGGCTCTGCCACAGGCCCTGCCCCCACTCCACCCCTTCCTGCCCCCTCCCCTGAGCCTGCAGTGCCCTCAGTCCTCCCTGCTCACCCTCAGAGCCTCCTACATGCCACGAAACAGCTGTGTAGGGAGGGAGGGGGAGGCACTGGGAGGGGGGGGTTGGGGAAAGAGCTGGTGGGGAGCTGACTTATTACTGTGGCTCTTTGGCAGTGTACATTAGTAAATTCTGGCTCTTTCTCAGGCTCAGGTTGGCCACCCCTGCATTACATAATGTAATTGAATGGGCCTCTTTTTCATTTCACTGTTTCTCTTCAGATCCTACCTGTATTTTATCATCTTCCATCCTCTCCTCCTTACTAGGACATAGAAAATCTCCATTAATAGAGCCTCCCTTAAGGGATGCCTCTGTGTAACAGCTGCAGTCTGGACCACGTGTGCATCTAGTCAACATCCTAGCCAGTCACTTTGGAGTGTTTTGAGAGCAGCACAAACAAAGCTCCTACCGCCACCCTAAGTATTCCCCACCTAGCCCTCCATAGGGACGTAAAGCATCAGTAAGTGAACTCAGCAAGAGTTCCTCAAGGACTTCAGTTACTGCCTTTGGGGTGTTCTGAACCTGTGATCGTTACTAACATTTTGCATTATTGTTGGAAGGTGATAGCAAGTCACCTATTGGGATGGTTTTGTTGTTTAGTTGTATGTATTGTTTGCTTGACTGACTTTTATTTTTCTTGACTGAGGATAGTAATTTTGATAAACTCTTGTAATTGTAACGTATGCCTCTCTTTCAGGTAATTGAAGATATTGAGTATCTGAAGTTTGATAAGGGACCTTGGCTGGAACAAAATGATGTTAGTCTCCATCACTTGAGGCTTTAGTAAGTAAACCTAATCCTATTCAAGGTTGCCACCGAGGGGAAACTTTTATTGTCTTTTACTTAAAAAAGCATATATGCACCAAGACTTAGTTTTGTACATTGTCTGTCAGAGGTAAACAATGATGATAGAATTCCATGGTGTAGGTAGGCTTTTGTGAGAGGGTGGTTGCCACTGGTCTGGTTTGGGGACCACCAACTTTTAGTAAGCCGGACATCAGATGGTGATGGCTCTTTGGTTACTACCAACTTGAACTAGATTCAGCCAGAGGCCCACAGATGAAGGCTCCATACCCCATTAATCAGTCCCCAAACCACAGAATCCTATGCTTATTTCATAATATAAGAGTTTTGCCACGAACTGTGGCTTTTTGAGCTTTGGGAAATTGTGTTTAATGTGCAAGTTATATCAGTGTAAGTACTCTTGTCCCCAAACAGTAACCGTACCACAATGAGAGCCTTAAAAAACAAATGCTGCAATGTGCAGTTAGCTACCCTGTATCTTTCACTGTCCCCTTTTGTTGGGAGGTGATGGTATACTAAAGCTTGCTGAGATATGTTGCTGTTAAATTATAACAGAGCTAATCTTAAAGGTTTGGGGGTGGGGAGGGAGCCCTGTTAAACCCTTGCGTGCTGCACTTCCATTTCCGTTTTCAGATCTCTGCTATTCAGGGAGAGCAACCAACAAGGAATCTAAAGGGAATGTAGGAGAAGAAATGCAACTTATGCCATCTTGGATGGTTGACAGGAACACAGTTACTCAATCAATACTGTTTTTCCAGTAAATAATCCTAGATAAAAAACCTTAATTAATCCTAATCTGTGTTTTAGAATATTGCAGGTTTTGTCATTCAAAGATTTTAGAATATTGCTCTTTCAGGACATTTTTTAAAAGGTTTCTGTTTAACTGGATCAATAGAGATAGAATCAGAAGAGAGAAGACCTTACTGAAATCTGTCAATGGGATCCTTCTTTTTAGGCTAGATTGTCAATGAATATCTACATTAAGCTCTTCAGTAGTGTGGGAGGCATTGATACTAGTGCAAAGAGTACCTGACAGATCCAATTAACTGCCTGGACATTCCATTTGTCCGAAGAGAGATCCAGTGCATGTATGCTGAGATAGGAGCAGGGGATTGACTGCTTTGCTGACTAACTTTGGTCCCCTTGGTGCCCTTCCTACTCAAGGAGTGCTTTCACTGACTTCAGTGGGAGTTCTGCCTGAGTGTGGAGGGCTGGTTCCAGGCTCTGTCAGTTGTCGGAAAGGGAGATGGTGGAGTCATAGCTATAGGTGCAAGAGAGTTGAGGGATGAGAAAACAGCACTGGCAAAAGGAACACTTGCATGATAAAGAGCAGGGGCTGCAGTGTTGTGACTCTCTGAATGCACCTGCTGGCAAACACAGCCCACTCCAGGGAACTTGCCCTTAGTTCAGTTAAACATGGGCACAAATTTAGTTTAATACCTCCGTTTATTTTTGAATTGACAACCATTTGCACTGATTTTGCTACCTGTGAACCAATTCTAGAGCTGGAAACAGATCAGCTAGCCCCTCTCCTTTCATGTGCAGGATTGCCCTGGGGTAAATTTACTAGTGTTTTCTGCCAGTCTAGATTTAAATGGTGAATTGGTCCAGTTCCCTTGGGAGACTATTTCTTGATATTTTTCCTTTCTGAATTTCATCCTCTTATTCATAGTGTTATAGATTCCAAGACCAGGTGGGACCATTGTGATCTTCCAGTCTGACTTCCTGTATAACACAGGCCAGAGAATTGCCCTAAAATAATTTCTAGAGCAGATCTTTGCATTTTTTTCTAAATATTGATTTAAAATGGTCCGTGATGAATAATAATGCCCTCTCGATGGATTATATCCTTTAAGCATTGTAGATTGTCAGCCCTTATCCTGTGCCCTTAGTTCAAATGCATAGCAATGTTGGAGGATACTATTTCATTATGAGGACGACGACTTTTTGCCTTTTCATGTAGTTATATGATGAAAGTCCTTTATTCTCGATGTTTAGATTATCCTTTTGAAAACAAACAAAAATTTGCTGTTTCTTCATTAAAAATTCTCCTCCCTGAAGTTACTGCTTTTGTAGCTCTTACATAAGCACACAGCATAGTGTTCTCCCTATGTTGGCTGCAGCAGTTAACGAACTACCACTGTAGATTCACAAAGGCACATGTCTGGGTAGATGGAGGTGCTCTTTAAAGAAAATTGCTACTTCAGTGTCATTTGCATGTAAATTGAAAGAGACAATTATTTTAAAGGGGAAAATGTTCAAACTTCTACAGTAGGTTTATAAGCAATGAAGAGTAAAAGACCAAATCTAAAAAGGACTTGAGTGGCCTTTATACTTCTAATTAGAATTTTCACACAGTATTTCAAGACAAAATCAGCTGGCCACTTGCACCCAGGGCAGCTTTCAAAAGCGAGTTTTGTTTTGAATGACACAAAATACCATAATGTTAGTTTTTATTAATGGAAAGCACTAAATCTATTCCGTCATACTAAAAGCGACAACGGGTAATTGTTATTGCACAAAGCGTAGGAGGGAATTAAAGGTAAGCATTCAAATGAAATGGGTAATGTTTAAGTTTTATTGTGAGAATGACTGTGAGTAAGCTATACTTCACAATATGAAAGGTGGCAAATTACATTGGTCAATAGTTCTTTATTGAAGGTAGGAAAGAAAGAGTTTCCTTTTATATGTCAGTGCTTTCATTCATGGTATTTGATTTGTTCTTAATTGTTCATGGCAAACAACTCTGGCTGAACTATTACAATATCGCAACCAGTTACTAACAGAAATGTTCTGTATATGGGTTTTACTGTCCTCTGTGGCTTACTAAAAATCAAACTGTCTGCCTTCATGAAGACTATCTTTTGTTTTTAAATTCCGTTTACAAGAGTGTTCAGTGTTTGTGTAACATGCTGCCTCTCTCTTAAGATTGTCTACTCTTATAATGCTACAGCTGCAGTGCTGATGCTGATGAGAGAGGTTCTCCTGTCGGCATAGTTAATCTAGCTCCCGGAGAGGCGTAGCTCAGTCAATGGAAGAATTCTTCCGTCGACCTAGTGCTGTCTATGCAGGGGGCTAAGTCAGTATAGCTACATCTCTTAGGGTACATCTACACTACAGCGGGAAGTCGATTTAAGATACGCAAATTCAGCTACGTGAATAGCGTAGCTGAATTCGACGTATTACAGCCGACTTACCCCGTTGTGAGGACGGCGGCAAAATCGACTTCTGCCGCTTTTTGTTGGCGGCGCTTACTACCACCTCCGCTGGTGGAGTTAGAGCGCCGATTCGGGGATCGATTGTCGCGTCCCAACGGGACGCGATAAATCGATCCCCGAGAGGTCGATTTCTACCCGCCGATTCAGGCGGGTAGTATAGACCAGGCCTAAGGGATGTGAAAAATCCACACTCTCTTGAGAGATCTAGCTATACTAAAGTGCATTCCTAGTGTAGACCAGGCCTAAGTAAAAAGTCAAAGGTAATGTGCTAATTTATGAATGATCAAGCTGACACTTTTCCGGGAGCTTCCCCCTTGTTTTTTTTTTTAAACTGCTTTCCCTTTAAGTCACCCACAAAAAGATTGTTTGTTGTAGAATCTAGGCTGATGGACTGTTTGAAATGGTGGCTGTGTCTATACTAGAAATGCTACAGTGGTACAGCTACAGCTGCACCACTGTAGCACCGTAAAAGACACTACAGCAATGGAACAGGTTCTTCTATTGCTGTAGTAAATCCACCTCTCCGAGAGACAGTAGCTAGGAAGATTTCTTCCGTCGACCAACCTACAAGTTGCAGTTTTTTTCCTCAGCAGAACTCAAGGAGCCTGCCCTGGGTGCACAAGCCCTACTTATGTGTGACTTGCCAAGTGTTAAAAGCTTTTATTTGTTACGGAAGAATCTACTTTTTTTTTACTTATATATTTCTCGTGTGCTCGGTGAACTGCTGTCCATGTTCGTGCACATGCTGCCCCCATGTGGACATTAAAAGGGATAAGCCATTAAGTTAATGTCTCATTCTGTGGTGAAGTTGAGTTGAAGGGACCTCTTGGATCACCAAGTCCAGTCCACTGCTATTGCAGACAACACCATCATATAGTCCTGTCCATAAAGTTAATTCGCGAATACAGCATGATGCATCTTATAATTTTGCATCACGATCATTTGCACCAAATTCCTTCCAGTTTGTGTAGAGCAACACTCGCCCCTTTAGTTTGATTTAATATGAAAGAAGCCTGTTCTAGGCTCCTTGCCATTAACTAAAATACAGGGACGCAGCATGATCTGGTGTCTAGGGCACAGGACTGGGAAATGAGACCTGGGTTCTATTCCCAGCTCTGGTAGTGGCCTGCAGGGAGACCTTGAGCAAGTCACTTCCCACCTCTATGCCTCTATTTCCCTTCTCACCTTTGTCTGACTTGACTTCTTAGATTGTAAGCTCTTTGGGGCAGGGATTGTCTTTAACTGAGTTTGTGCAAAGGCCAGCACAGTAGGTCTATTATGCATAAGAACGGCCATATTGGGTCAGACCAAAGGTCCATCTAGCCCAGTATCCTGTCTTCCGACAGTGGCCAATGTCAGGTGCCCCAGAGGAAATGTACAGAACAGGTATTCATCAACTGTTGCCCATTCCCAGCTTCTGGCAACCATAGGCTAGGGACACCTTCCCTGCCCATCCTGGCTAATAGCCATTGATGGTCCTATCCTCCATGAATTTATCGAGTTATTTTTTGAACCCTGTTATAGTCTTGGCCTTCACAACATCCTCTGGCAAGGATTTCCACAGGTTGACTGTGCGTTGTGTGAAAAGATGCTTTCTTTTATTTGTTTTAAACCTGCTGCCTATTAATTTCATTTGGTGGAACCTAGTTCTTGTGTTATGAGAAGGAGGAAATAACACTTCCTGATTTACTTTCTTCACACCAGTCATAATTTTATAGACCTCTATCATATCCCCCCTTAGTCATCTCTTTTCAAAGCTGAAAAGTCTTATTAATCTCTCCTCATACGGCAGCCGTTCTATACCCCTAGTCATTTTTGTTGCCCTTTTCTGTACCTTTTCCAATTCCAATATTTATTTTTTGAGATGGGGTGACCACATCTTCACACAGTATTCAAGATGTGGGCGTACCAGGGGTTTATACAGAGGCAATATGATATTTTCTTTTTTGTTATCTATCCCTTTCTTAATGATTCCCAACAAATAATATGCAAGTAATAAATAAGTTAAAAGGGCAGACCCTTCCCACATAAAACAAACCCAGTGTAATAAAATCTCTTACCTCCCTGTCCCCTTTTCCATCCCAAACACTTGGGGGGGGTGTGTGTGAAGGGCCTCTGCACCATAGCCTGAAGGTAAAAGGTCATGACTATTTCAGTGTGTGTGGGGAAAGGGGATCAGAAGTCCAAGGGCCCTCTCAGAGAATGCTTTACCAGTATCTCCCATTCCTGTGTTCCAAGACTCCCATTGACTTCAACAGGCTTTGGATCACACCCAAAGGGAAGCCCCAGTGTGATTGCTGCCTGAAACAGAGAGAGGTTATCTCTCAAGTGGGCTGGTCCCAGGCCATTTAGGGCAGCACTAACACCTTTGAACTCCAGAAACCAATGGGCCTGAAGTGCATCTCATAAGCATCAGTATCATGGGCTCCCAGTGACCTACTCACTTAACATGTGGGCTGCTGGATTCCACTCTAGCTTCAGCTTCTGACTGGAGTTAATGCCTAGTCACTTGTAGAGCACATTGCGATAACCCAGTCTGGGGCAGACAAAGGAGTATCCTCTGTTCCAGGATTCGTGTGTGTAAATAAGTTACAGTTGGAATATTCCCAGACTCAGTGTTGCTTCCCCTGGGAAGCTAATCTGCAAAGCCCAGGATGTCTGCTACAGTTTGGCAGAGGGTTAGTGCTGTTGTTAGAATGAGACACTGCTGTTGATAAATTGGAGGATGATATAAAGCCAGTGCTTTTAGGCCCCAGGGCAGAAAGGTACTTAAGCACCATGCCTAACGCTAACCATGTGCAAAGTCCTATTGAAGGCAATAGCCATGGTTTGATGTCTTGTAAACAGGTGCCTCAGAGACCTAATCACAGGTCTCAGAGATCTAATTTTGGTAAGTTCTGTACAAATACAGACCAAAAAGACAGTCCCTGCCTCAGAGAGTTTACACTCTATAGTGCTGGCAGACTTCCCTTAGAGGGGCTGGGTGTAGATGTGAAAAGAGTCACCACTTGGAGAGATCCCTTCTGCATGGGAGGAGGCTAAGTTAATTCCACTTTAATGGCTTGCCCCTGTTCTACAGAACCTATATGGACCAGATTTAACATATGGCAAGGATAGAAATGCTCTTTGCTGAGCCAGTGGAATTCACAATGGGAATCGCATGTGATTTTTATACTATTCTTCCAAGCAGAACTTATTCTGCCTTAGGTTTTTGCTTCTCTTGGGGTGGGAGATGAAGGTGCAGGTGTGGAGCGAGTCATTGGCAGTGTGGCTCCTAACAGACCCACATTTGTCTTGGCTGGAGGATCCATCTTCCTGTCCTGTAACTTGTGGATGATGCTGGCTTTGGAGACTTGGCTTCCTTGTTACATCCAGGACGATTCTGGTTTTCCTGGTAAACACCATCTTGCAGATAGGGTTATAAATCCCCAAACCTGTTCTTAAAAAAAATCCCAAAAAACAAAGTACCAGTCCTCTCCTGCCCCAATATACTAAATTGGAAGGGAAAAATGATCTCTGATTAAGGGAAAACCACAGTTTTATAGCAGGTAGTATGAACAATCTTTTCAATTGTAGGAGAATTTCTTTGACATTATTTCATCCTAATTTTGACAAATGAGCATTTACTGTTGTTCATTTTTTGATCTTGGAATAATATTCCGGTTGTTAGTTCAGTGTTGTTTTATGTTCTCTATATGTAATAGAGTAGCACATAGATTTATATCTTAACTCACAAACCATTTGGGTTTGTATTCAGTTGTGAATTAGCTAGCTGACTCATGGGTTACTGTGTTCTTCTATGTTCTAAACAGCATTGAGCACAGCGAGGTCCTGATTTGAACTCTTGGAGCACTACTATAATACAAATGATTAACAGTAGTAATTAATTGAGTCACCCTTTTCTGCACCATGTTTACTCCTTTGCATGCTGGTGTAAATATTTCTAGAGAAATGGCAATCCCTGAAAACCAAAAGCACAGCAGTGTTTGTGTGTCTCTGTTTTTGAATTCATTGTCAATTGCAGTGCCATGATGGGTGTGCTTTCCTCAGACTTTATATAGATGGCACTGTTCCTCTGTATATAATTTCTTCATCTACATAGTTTTGCTTTTCTAGCAGTTTCTTAAGCTCTTCAAGTAAATGTTAGATTTTTGAATGTGCTTAGTGTTGCTACAGAGTATCCCTTTTGTGGTGGATTGCTGCTTATATCTGTACTAATCAGAGGTGAACTGCAGCAAAATCCTAATAGCACAGCAAGGTATCTCTAAATGTTCCCATTTTGGTAAAGGGACACTGTTGACTTCAAAATCATGTTTCCAGTTGAAATTCTGTTGCTGCTTGTTGCATGTAACATTGAGGATTAATGTAACTAAAACATTTCGGATAGGAAGTTTGGGGAGATAAGCATGAATCTAATATTTTTGTTCTGTTTGGGTTCACTTGTCTACTTGGCAACTTTTTTTTTTATGAATCTTATGATGAAACGTGACAAAGTGCTGAACTTGATATAGGAATATAGCAAGACAGTACTGTACATAGTGAATTTTCTTTTTACATGAAATTAATGCAATATATATTTTTAAAACTGTTTCAACTTCAAACTTTCAAAATATCTGGAGCAGCTATTGAAAGGTATGGAAATGTAGGGTTATGCTACTCATAACAGTGTTATCTATATCCCCAGGATGCACTATCCAGTTTATGGGCATAGCGATTTTTTTGAGATATGAAGTTCCAAAAGCCGGACCACTTCTACAAAAGTCAAGAACTTCTCTTGCTTCTGTCTTCTTCTGAGTGTCTTGTCCAATTAGCACCTAATCTTTCCCCCAGTCCTATCCTTCTCTTCAGATGGGAAAGAGACTTGTTAGAAGTTCATTAGTATGACATTCTGGGGTGCAATCCTGACCAGTGAGGGGCTGTATCACCACCTGCCCTGCAACTTGGGTGCCTCACAGTGCTTTGCTTCTGTACCTTCCACCTGGGCCACTCGCGGACAGCATGCTTGTAACACTCTGAGTGTCTATAGAGCCACAGTCCCGGTCCAGCAATTCTGCCCCCCACAGCCTGTCAGCAGCTCACCAGCCACACTCCGGCTTCTAGCAGCCTTGGTTACTGCCTGCAGGGTGACCCCAACACACTGCCAGTCCTGGGTTTTCCCCAAAAAACATGTGTTCTGCACTGTCCAGCCCTCTCCTGGACAGTCCAGATATATTAGGTCCAATGCCTCTCTGAGTGGATCCATATACAACAGTTTGCTACTCTAAATGGAGTTACCTACACAATTCTGTTTAAAGACAACACTGGATTTGTTTTAATTAAAGAATAAAACAAGTTTATTTAACTATAAAGAGAGAGTTTACGTGAGTACCTATATAAGGCATTAAAGTGAGAAATGGTTACAAGAGAAATAAAGATAAAATGTTAAGTTTAGAAAACAACAAACTAGACTTGGGTCAAGGTGATGTCCATTCCCACTAACATTGTTGACCAAATTCTCAGGCCAGCATCTACTCCCAAAGTCCAACACCTGTTTCTTTGTCATCTGAAGTGGAGAGAGAGAGAGAGATGGATAGGGAGAGAGAACTTGGAGTGTTTTGCCCCTCACTTTCATAGTTCAGGGTCACTCTTTGAAATACATTGTACTGAGGATTACCCCTAGTTAAAGTTCATTCAGACAGTAAAGAAGGCAACATGATGTCTGGTGATGAAAGAGGTTACATGCAGTTTCTTCTTATCTATGCTGAAATGCAGATTTTCCTTGTCTCCTGTCTTCTCCCTCTCACTATCTGAGGACCCTGTTTACAACTTACATGTAAATTGAGGTAAACACACATTTCTTTAAGAGCTGCTTGACCAGTCTGGCCTAACTGCGGCTACATGGGTTTGAATATGTGCTACCAACATCATTCAGGGAGAATTCATAACTTTATATGTAATGTTGCTACACACATTTCATCATGATGTTATTGACCAGTGAGTGATTACTTTTCAAATAATACCTCACAAGGCATATTTTGCACAAAGATTATTACAATGGTGTATAGGTTGTGAATATGGGGTGCATTCCATCACAATTGGGCAGTTGTGGATAGCTCAGAAACATATTGCTGTCATTGGCACTTGTCTTTCTAGTTTCCCCTCTTGTTGTTTTCTTTCCTATAACCCCCTGCCATGACATCTTGTTGAGAGAGGCTAGAGAAGGATTGACTAACATCATCTGAGCCAACCTAAGGAACACTGTAGCTCCACACGGTGGTAAAACAGAGTTTTGCTGTGAAGAATAGTAGCATATTGAGCATATTTCCTCTGCTCTAGCCTCAGATCCCACCAGTTGAGAGATTGGGAGATTGCCAGTAATTGAAGTAGGTGTTGTATGTGACCATGTCAAGAGCTACCATTGGGTCAGTTCTTGTTATGTTGAATATTTGTGCACATGTATCACCTGGTGTGTTGCCAGGTACATTTAAAAACATTTTCATACAAATTGTTACTGAAAAAGTAATAGAATTTAGATGCTGCGTATTTATAGCCTCGTAATGGAAGAGGAGATCTATTCCCTCACTTGTTCCTGAGCCATTAAGAAATGAGAATGTATTAAATGATTTTGAATGCATTTAGAAGAAAATGCGAGTAAGATCTCTATTTACTAGTTTCATGAGTTGGGCTAAACTTAATTTACACAATTTAAGCAAACTGGATTAAAAAAAGAACAATATGAAGCTGTTGTATTAAGCTCAAATTTTATCTGGGACAGAGCCATACATGTGCGATTTGTTCATTTCACTGAAGATGGAAATATAGATTAATATTGATGAGAAAAGCATCCTTCCACTGAAAATGAAATGCCAGAGCATGGATGCTATTTGCAAAATATTAACGGAGTACAAAAAATCCATCTGTTTTATTTATATCTGTTACTGAGTTACAAAATGGAAATGTTTCATAGAAGCAAGTAGCTGCAGCATTTTGACACACCAGGCTTTCAGCAACTGCAGAGCTACCATTAGAGGAGTTAGCCTTTCTTTCAAATAAAGGCCAAATGGGAAAAGGGCTATACTGAAATGGGGTAGGGAAGGGTGCAATGGGCAGTCTGTTCATGCATACAGTATAGCCAAAAGAGAACCCTACATCTGCAGAAATATAGTTAAAATATACAAAAAATCAAATTTTTGTATTTGGTTTGCCTGAAGTAATGACTTCTTTCTTGTTCTCTGCATCCAGATTATTAATGCATTTCAGTTTGCATTAATGTATGTCTCTGAATTTCAAAGTTGATTGAATTATTTCCAAGAACGATGGCTATAACTGTTTTATTTTCTTCTTTCTTTCTTTTTTAGTATGGAGGACAAACATAAAGTGGTGAACCCTACAACTATCCCTCGCTACATCCCAGAAATCACAATTGGAGGCAATGAATTTGATAAAATATATTACCAATACAGATCGGTAAGAAATGTCTGTAGGGGATGAAAATGTTGTGGACAGGAAAGGTTTGGGGAATGAAGATATTCCTGTAAAGGCATGAGCCCATGCATAAAGTGCTCTGTGTAGCTCAAAGGTTTCTTTCTCACCAACAGAAGTTGCTTCAATAAAAGCTATTACCTCACCCCCCTTGTCTCCCTAATATCCCAGGCCAAGCACCGCTACAACCACTCTGTCACTTATGTCAATTTTATGCATAATATGCTGATGTCTTTCCAGGAGAGGGGCCTCTTATCATATGTACTAGCTTTGTATAGAACCCAACTTTTCTTAAAATCTAGCTTCTATTTAGGGGAAATAATGAAGCAAATTATTAGATCTATAAGCTGATTTTTTTCTCTCTAAATTTGGACTAAAAGATAAATCCTTTTTTTATTCATCTTTCTGCCCTCTGATAAATCTAAAATACTCTTTAAAGTCCCAAGAGAAAATTGAATCCCCATTGAAACACCTTTTTTGATACAACTATAAAATACTTGTTGCTTTCAAAAAGTAGGTGCTGAGGATGTGAACGTTTCATTGTTTCAGTGAAATGTTATTGCTTTAAATAAACATGTTCCTATAAGCGTGCAATATGCTGCACCGCTTCCTGCAGCCCACACATGATATGTCTACGCTGCAGTTAAAAACCCATGGGTGGCCTGTGGCATCTGACTCACGCTCAGATCTAAGGGACTGTTTAATAGAGGTGTAAACATTTGAGCTCAGGCTGGAACCTGGGCTCTAGGACCCTGCAAGGGTCCCCTTAGACGGAGTCCCGCAAGCCAGAGTCAGCCTGCTTGCGTCTATTTTCAGTGTAGACATACCTAGAGACTCCCAAACAAATTAGCTGCTTGCCTTGCTGGTTTTGGAGATAATGGCTTGTAATTGGCTTCCTACCTTTATGCAGTCAGTCTTGCATGGGGTTTTGTGGGACTTGGTGAAAATTAGCATCACCTGCTCTTAATGGTACTCTGCAGAATTTCTGTAGGACTTGGTAAATTCTTAGTTTGTACAAATTGAACAACCAGCTGATGGTGGTGTCTATATATTTTTTAACGGTATGGAAATTTTTTCTCTGCTGATTGCTTGGGGAGGTAAAAGTCCAAGGAAAGTGTATTTGGAAGTTGTAGTAAACTGTGATCTGCAGAGTCAAAACAGTTTAGTGCACTAGCAAGGTTAGAAAAATCACTTGTGGTATGTATAATTGGTGTAAAATTCTGGTATTGGAGAGTGCAAACTGTTGGGGGGTGTGGGGGAAATGTATGCATTAGGTTTAGAATTTCCAATAAATATTACCCCTTCTCGGCTCCTACTCAGTCTGTACAGACCTGGCTGTAGAGAAAGATGCTCTGGGTTCATACAATTCCACATCTTCTGAGATCTCTATTAGCAAGCATTCTCTACAGCTTGTAAATTGAGTTAGAATAGCAGAAGGCTTCTCGCTGTTGCATAAGTTCAAATCAGTTGATGTCTTTGAATACTCCCCAATAAGTTTCTGGGAAAAAATACTTACAGAATTAAATACCTTTATGGTAGCTTTTGGCATCATTTCCAGCATGAATCTGAAACTTTGGACTTGATGACTAAGTATATTTGTTCCAAGAATTATTAGGATTCTTGTGTTTCAAAATGAAACAGAAACCTTTGTATGCATTATTGCATATTTAAGGGTGTTGCTCCGGTATGTGCACTGTCATCAGTGCAGTATCCATCTGTACCCACTATGCCTGTTCTGTGTAAGAAAACAGGCTTTCCCTGCTAAAGGATCACATTGTGATGGAGTTCAGAATTGTAGGTGTGTGTTGAGCTCCCTCAGTAGGTGACCTCAGTGCAGCATATTGGGAACCTAGGGATGCTAGTTCTAAATACGCTTTTTTTCCTAACTTGTGTAACTGACAATCTTGTGTTCGGCAACAAGGCAAGGGTGCCCTGTCTCAGTTCGAAAATGGCTTTCAAATACACCTCTACCCCGATATAACGTGACCCGATATAACACAAATTTGGATATAACGCGGCAAAGCAGTGCTCCGGGGGGGCAAGGCTACGCACTCCGGCGGATCAAAGTAAGTTTGATATAATGTGGTTTTCCTATAACACGGTAAGATTTTTTTGGCTCCCAATGACAGTTATATCAAGGCAGAGGTGTAGCGAGATCCACTTCCCAGATATGATGGAAGGTTATTTGGCAGGAAGAACCATATAAGCCTTCTAGAAAGGAAGACAGGAAGCTCAAGTCACAGTTTCTCCATGATGCCAATCAAGGAAGGCATGATAGTCTTAGGGACCAAAACCATCTAGCTGAGACAGTGCTTAAGTACTTTCCTGTATTGGGGCCATATTTCCTACTGCTGTTTCTCTTCGTCTTTTCTTTTTACTTGGCCAGTATGTTTAAATGATAGTCATAACCCTTCTGTACTTTCACGTGGCCGCTCTAGAGAAGGATTCTACCCAAATGATGTATCTGCCCTCAATCTGGCCCTCCTTCCCCACTTCCCTCCTGCAAATGTGACCCAGTAGCTCCCTCCTTCCTCCTCCCACTCCCATCTGAAACCTTTCTGCTCCTGGGTAGTGTCCCTCCTTCCCTCACAGGCCTGTTCCTGCAGAGGTGCGGCATAAGAAGCATCTCCTCCTCCAGCCAACCAGCTGCCCCTATGCTAGGAAACGCCCCTGAAGTTAGGGGGCCACACAAGAGCCACGAGTGGCTAGGGCAGCCCAGGGCCAGTGTCATGCAGGGGGCGTAACAGAGCACAGTGCTACAGAAAGTCTGAGCTTGTAGGCCTAGTCAGTTAGTAACTCCAGACTTAATGAACCTGTAATTAAAACATCAACAGAATTGTAAACTTTTCATTTTGGACAATGCGTGCCTGTTTTAAGTTAGTGGAAATAATACACTTACAAAGGGAATTGCACAGTATGTGTTCTCTGTTTCATAAATCTTTCACATGTGGCTGTTTTTTTCCCCCCAGTGCTTCTCTTCCCCCAAGGGTTGGGGCAAAATCACAACCCTGGATCTAATCATCAGTCCCAATGCTTACAAATAGATCACTAACCTCTAGGCTTTCCAGACCAGCGCATGCATGTAGTTTTGCTGTTTAATAATGGCAGTTTCAAGGTTTCTTAAATTATAGGCAGAAATTGTTTTTCATTCAAATTCTCATTAGGCATGAGGACCTATGAAAACACCTTCCTAAGAACAAGGTTTAAGGCATATCCAACCTTTAGTTTTTGTTTTGTTTACGGTAGTGAGGCAGCTGCATAAGATTTTTGTTTTTACCTTCTTCAAACTGTCATAGAAATATGGGTCTGGCAAGGAACTTGAGAGGTCATCAAGTCCAGCCCCCTGCGCTGAGGCAGGACCAAATAAACCTAGACCATCCCTGATTGGTATTTTGTCCAACCAGATATTAAAAACCTCCAATGATTGGGATTCTAGAATTTAGTTACCCTTCTATATAACTTCCTTCCTTCCGTTTTTTTCTTTTTTGTTGTTCTTAAATGATCTCTCTTTTTGAGACCAGACTTGCTGCATCTTTCTTTTAGTATTAAGTAAGTATCTGGCTCGGTTCAGCAGCTTTTTATAAAAGTTAAAGATGTGCGTTGGGAGGTAAAAGGAAACTCAGTAAAAAAATAACTTTGTGTCAAGTCATGCAGATCACTGGAAGATAAGCGTGTTAACTAAGACAGGAAGCAGCAAAGACTTTAGAATTCTTTAACAAGTGCCCCTTCTCTCTTTCCAATGAGAGACAGCTTCTGACAGAGAATACGCCAAAGTCCTTGGCCTTCCTGGGATGCTAGATTGCTTAGAGGTGTCCACAGAGGGGAAGGAATCAAATAATACTACACTTCACGCTCCCAAACTGAATCAGTGAGTCCTGCTGGAACCTTCTAGGGACTTCTTTTCTCACCCCTCCAAACATGTCCTCTCTTCTCCCAAAATTAGGCAGATGATTATTTGAAGGAAAACATTAACACAAGCAGCATTTGTACCTCAGAAACCAGAGCTGGATAATTCCTCTCTTTTCACTGCAGATCAAAGGAAGACGAGTCAGTGTTTCCCCTACACATACTCTTTGAAAACCTTTGATATTGCTGTTAATTGAGAACTAAATAAAATTAGTGGGGGCTAATTATCACTAGACATCCTTGAGTCTGAGGCTGGTACTGAAGTCCACTGCTCCCTGTCCGTTTGTTCAGTGCTGTAAAATGCATGCAAAATCATTTTCAGTGTGTCAGGTTCACTTGGGATTTCTCTGAAAGTGCAGCTCTGAATTAATAACCATGCAGCCCAGCAATTTGTCTCTTTTCTGGAATGTATATTATAATTACAATAGATGGAAGTCTCCCTTCTCATTCGTCTATGACAAGAAGAAAACATAGCTATTGCATTAGAGGATCAGACCTGCGGTCTGTCTAGTCCAGTGTTCCGTCTCCTACAGTACCTAAACTAGCTGCTTTAGAGAAGGGTCTGAGAAACTCTTCAGCAGACGAATGTAAGATAACTTGTCTCCCTGTAACTCTTGTCTTGATCCCTATTAGAGATCTGGCTTAAGCCCTGAAATATGAAGTTTAATATCCCTTCCCATTTATTTAGGCATTAACTGACATAACTGTGGACAAATTCTTGTCATCCATACAAATGTCCATTCCCTCTTAGAATCTTGTTCAATTACATCCTGTAGCAATGAGTTCCACAAGTATTTCTTTTGATCAGTTTTGAATTTCCCACTTTTCAATTTCACTGAATGCCTACTCCTACCTCCCCAGAAAAAAAACAAAAAACCCAAACCCCAAAGATAAGACTTCTATAAAGAGATGTATTTTTATTGTATAATGATGATACTAGCCCAAGAAGTGAGTTAACTAAAAGAAGATACAGCGTGGGCCCTCACTGTGTGTGAAGTGCTACTCAGACACATGCTGGCAGCTCTGGTTGGGGTGGGGATGATGCCTAGAGTGGGAATAAACACTCGGGCAGGCCTCCAATCTTCCCATCCTTCTTCATTAGTACAGAGCACTTGGGGCTTCCATACTAATCCTCCCTTTACAATAAATACAAGGACACCACAGAGCAAATACTTTAGATGCTGGGGATTCCAGAGTCAGGGTGAGCAACAGGGAGATTGTGGCAGAATAATAAATGTAGGGTTAACGCCAAAATAATTGTACTGTGAAGTAATAAACATTTTGGCCATTGGTCTCAGATTTTAGATATGGTGATTGAGACAAACACCATGTTACCTACCCAGAAAATGTCCTCAGTACGTTGAAAAGAAAAAATTCTTTCCAAGCCAGACATTGTCATGTTTTTAGAACACTGCAGCTCTTTCTTTAATGTAAGTAATTACATTGTAAATTGTGTTTCAGTTTAGCCTTTCTCTGTTTTTCCAAAATTAAGGACGCTAATTATTGTTAGGGTAACTCCCTCCCTTCTTATGTTTGACTTTATCAAAGACAGCTGCTATGGCAACACCATCTTCTGTTTTCTCTCCCCTGCTATTTTTTCCTTTACCATCTTCAGTTGTTTTCATTTTTCTGGATCAAGGTCTCCCTTTCCATTTTTTATTTTAATGGAGATATTTGACAGCTTTAATACAGAGCACTGTCTGTTCTCAGCGCTAGGAAGAAAAAGTTTAATAAAGACAGACGTGCAATAAATAAGAAAAGGCTCTAATTTCTAAGTGTTCTGCTTTGTGAAATATTTCTCTTCAAAATTACTTTTTTAGCAGATTCCAGTAAATAAAATTGTTCTTGCTATCAAATGTAATGTTTGTGCATATTATGTGAAAAGGCTGTTTGATAAAATATCCTTAAGAGTCTAACAAACAAAATCCAGTAGATTTTAAATGAACTACCAAACTATCTTTAAAGCTGACCTGCAATGGGGAAAATGGATGTTCTGTGCTTTTCTTTCACTACTTATAAAATGGAGCATAAAAGATTTTTGTTCGTTGTGTTTTGCTTTAAAAGTTTAAATCTTACCTGCCCTGTTTTCCCTGGAAGAATCCATAGACAGCTAAAGAAATAGTAGGATTCTGAAGTAGAGTAAAAGGGAGTGAAACCAGTGTAAATGATGAGTCTGAAGGCTTGGTAGACTGCTTCAAAACTTTTTTGGGACATCATTACTAATACAATAAAATGCCAGCACCATTAAAATAATCATTTCGAACAGGAACCCAGTCAGCAGGAAACCTAAAATAAAAGAATCTCTCTTCATTGTGAGAAGCATGCTGTCAGCCCCCTCCAATGACCCTGTTGAGCGGATGTCTGTTGCAACATGCCTGTAAAGTTACCAAATTCAGGCTATAGTTGACCAAGCAAGTTCCAGACTTGTGTAGCCCTCGCAGAGTGCCGCCTTCATAACAAGGGAGATCCAGCTTGAGTGTTTCTACTGACCACCGCTATGGCAGTATGATGGGGGGAGAGGTGATTCCTCAGATATGCCTCTTTAACTCAAACAGATAGCTGTGGAGAAAGTTTTGTTAAAGATTAAAACCCTGGCTATTTCACTTCTGGGGTCAGAGAACTCCCATGCCCCTCCTTTGGGCCACCCAGAAGGCCTCCAGCAAAATCAGGGAGGACAAGATTTGATGATGATCCTAGTATCTCTTAGACAGGACTCTCTTTCTTGGAATGGGGAAAGACTTCAGGCTGCCTTTTTCAGATTCTTTACTGTGCAAAGGACACTGGCCCCATTATTTTCCCTTTGGTTGTTCCTGACTTGCTCTGTAAGGTTGGATTCTGCAGGGCTCTCAAAGAATTGAAAATATTGCATAGTTTATATGCTGGACTTTGCATAGCCTAAAACTGAAGGATCAGTTCTAATTTCTGAATTTCTTGGTTCGTGGAGAACATTGTTTTGGAAGCTCACTGACGAGAAGCACTTCTGACAACACACAAACTGAATTATGTGTAGAGCTAACTTTCTGGGGTTAAAATTGGCGTTTCTAAAGCCTGCTGCTACCTTGCTAAAATATGTTAACATGACACTAACCATAAGTAAGCCTAAAGGTAAGAGGCTTCAGATGCATTTTAGTACTGACTAATCAGAAAAATAAATACCCAGTTATAATAATCACTTTATTCAGCATGGCACTAGTCAGTTGGCTCTACAGCGACTTCCTGTGGCGTCATGTGGTGATCTGGGTCTGCTCCCCACTCTGCCACTGGCCTGATGGGTCACCTGCGGCAAGACACTTCACCACCCTGTGCCTCAGTTTTCCCACCTGTAAAATGGGGATGATGATGATACTGCCCTCCATTGTAAAGTGCTTTGAGATCTACTCATAAGTGCTAGATAAGACCTAGGTATTACCTTACTGACTAAAGTCAATGTTTACTATTAACGCTGTTCTGCTAAGAAAGAGCAAGGTGGATTCTGTTCTGCTTTGCATGAGTGCTTAGAATAGATGTTGTAGTGATTTGCCATTATAGAAATATATAATTTTGTTACTAATCTTTTTTAATCAGCTAAATTCTGCTGCCTGAATCTTTATTATTGGCAATGTTGTAAAAGCAAGAACACAGCTGTGCTCTAGGTTGTCTATAGTCCTGATAGTTGGAGAAATCAACTATTAATTTGAGCAAGTTTGGTAAGTTAATCGGTGAAAGAAAACAAACAAGGAGTCCCAGAGATGTCATTGTTAATGACCCTTCTCAGCACTCTAATACCTTCCGTAGTTTTCTGACAGTTGACCCAATATGAGTAGTGGATGGAAAATATTTCACCTGGCATTGTACTCTTATGCTGCAGGTACCACAGATGTTGTTTTTCAGCATTCTGGATATGCCAGCAGAGAAGACTCATAATTTCCAATTGATGAGCAAAATCTTCACAGTACGGCTCAGTTTATATGCAGCAACATACATCTATCTATGTAAAATTTCAGAACATGTCAGCAAGAAAGTGTGGTGAACGTCCGTGTTACTTAAAAAAAAAAAAAATTGTATGCATTTCATTTTCTTTATTTTTTAGCAATAACGTAGAAAATATTTGGATTGCCCTGACATTACTCTTGCTTATATTGGCATCATAACTGCAGCTTAGCTCACCCTTTTCATGCCAGTGTATGCATGTATTAGGCCAAGACTTTCATAAGTGGCTAGCAATAGAGGTGACCGAAAATCAGGGCCCTTTAAGTTGTTGTCGAGTTGGGCACCCAAAATCAAATCCATGATGAGAATCTTGACACATTTTATGCATTAAGAACCTAGAGGAAACCAGAGATTATTAATAACTGTTCTACTAATGAGCCTGTCAGCTTAGCAGGACAGTTGCTCATCTGTTCATATTGTAACTTTTTTTACTTCAGTGAAGAATAGATTACTTTAATATTAGGTCAGTACTCATTATTTGGGCTAAAAAACCCATTGACTTCATTGGGAGCTCTGCCAAAATCAGGAACTGTAGCAGCGCCTTTAAAAATTAGCATCTTAATTAGTGTGCTATTCTTCTGAAGCATGTGTATCTGGCTCACAGATTTTTTATTTTCTATTAGATAATTTTGCACTGGAGCAAGTAATACCAAGCTTACCCCAAAAAGTCCAATGTTTAAACCAGTGTTTAAAGAGTTCTAAGAAGAAACGGTATCTGAAGTGAAAAGCACTTTAATTTACAGCCAGCTAAAATAAACCACCTTAGCTATAAACCTCTGAAAACCAGGACTTCTAATGGAAACAGCAATAGACCTTAACTAATAGCAGCAATGACAGGTGCTGCTATGGTACTTACTGTAAATGGTCAGCAAATGAAAAGGCTTGGAGATTGGTAAAAGCCTCCATGCTTTGCAGAGTGATGGCTTGTATTGTTAAATACTCTTTGATCCACAGTGTTCAAAACCTGTTATTTATGGACCTGTTTTAGCTGTTAAGCACAGCAGTTAATGAAAGCAGCCAAGGAGTTGGGGGAAGGAGGCAGTTCTTCTCTTCGGTCCAGAAATTCTGGAAAATAAGACAGGCTCCAAACTTTCATGATGGATTTAGACATTTCTAGATTGTTTAAACTCTCAGGCGGCTCTAGCTACACATGTCTCATTTTTCATTTTTTTGAGGATCTGTGAAATGCAACTGTAGTGTACAGTAAACACCTTGTTGAAGCTGTTCATTATTCTATAACATATACCATTTTAAAGAGGCATTTAATCATATTCATGTTCTTGACACACTTCTGTGGTGTCGTTTTTAATTTAATTAGTAAAGTGATCTTTTATTTATCTAATGTGCTTTTTAAAAATCTGAGCAAATTAATTCCTGTGTGTGAGTCAGTTCTGTCTTCGGAGCAGCAATTCAGTTTGAGGAGTTGATGTGTCACATACTCTTGTTAAGATGGGCCCTTTGGTCAAGTTTGATTAAGTCAGTGCAGTGTTACATAGGAGATCAAGGCTTGATTCCTGGTCTCCTACTTCTCTCTGCTAGGATAGTAGAAAAGGCTTTGTTGGGAATGGGCGAGAAGGGATGGGTCACTTGATGATTACCTGTTCTGTTCATTCCCTCTGGGGCACCTGGCACTGGCCACTGTCAGAAGACCAGATACTGGGCTAGATGGACCTTTGGTCTGACCCATTATGGCCATTCTTATGTTTTGCATTACTCAGCAGTGACTATCCTGGAAGGCACATTTCTGCTTTGCAAGGGAGATGTATTCAAATGATCTATTGGGTGTTTCCATTGCTCATGTGTGTCTGTCACCCCGTCTTGTGTTTGATTGGAAGCTCTTTAGGGCAGACACTTGTTTACTATGTTGGCACAGCATCTGGCCAAGGCCTCTAGATGTTGTTGCAGTACTACAAATAACTTGGCTTTGTTTACTTTATCAGAAGGTGGGTTCTGGGATTTGTATATGAAGATAAGCTGCACCCCACAATCCTCTTCTACTTGGGAACCTTAGTAATGACACAGTTCACAGATCTGGCCATGATGTGTGCAGTGCAAGGCCCAGGAGGAATTAAAGGGACAAAGGTGGCTTTGTCTGTGTTTCATACCTCCCTCCCTAATCATGGCACTTCAGGTTGCCTTTGTTCCCAGGGGCAATTCAAATAGTTGGGGATAGGCAGAGATAGCGGTGTTCCAGCTACGCCTCTTTCCCTGGCCGCACACCATAGGTTCAGCTATGCTCCTTCTGCCTCACTGGAGAAATCCTCTAAACCGGGGATTCTTTGGTTGGCCATTCATGTAATCACAAAACAGATTTAATTGGGACAGGATCCTGGCCCTAAATGTTTCCCTCTTAATTGTATGAGGAGACGCCTGCTCTGATTTTACGTTGCCAGTCAGCTGCATCTTCTCTTTAGGCTAATTCAAGCCTTAGTGAAATTGAAAAGTTTTCTCAAGCACAGAGCAGTACTGTGAACAGGCCAGCCACTCTCATTAATCATGTGGATTAACTGATTTTCATTACTGCTCTCTGAGAAACTCTGTTTTCCATGAGACTTAGAACTTTTCTAACTCACGTTAGAACAAAAGGGAATGTAGCAGGTAATCGGGGCGATCTTCCCCCACCTCTGACCAAAAAGGTGTGGGTAGGTAAGGTGGAACCACCGCCTAGGAGCCCAATTTGAGGGGAGGGGGTAATGGGACTGATATGCAGTGCATTTCAAGTACAAATCCTGCTCTGCTTCTGCCTATTACATAAAGAGAAAAAGTTGACTTATAACTAACTGTTCTTACCCACCAGTTATTTTAAATACATGTTTAAATGACCTAAAAGGACTTCACTAGAATCACTGGAAAAGATTTTCTCAGTCATTCTGCATTCAGAGAAAGGTGGCATCCTCTGTGAAGTGTGCTCAGAACAAACCATATATATTTCTATAATAATGTTGGAGTTACATCACTTTTTCAGTTCAGTATCCACTTCATTGCTGCAGGTTTGTTTTCTGAGCTGTTGTTACATGGCATGGCTTACTAGATATGTGACTTCATTTAACTATATTAGTTTCCCTTTGAATTTTTAGCAATTTAAGAGCCTGTCTAGTAATACATCCTCAAATTCATATAATCTTGGCTCTGTATTTTAACAAATGTCTTTGCCAAAAGTCTGACTGAATAACCCTCCTTCGATGAATACATATTATAACAGGGGTAGGCAACCTTTGGCATGTGTGCCAAAGGCGGCATGTGAGCTGATTTTTAGTGGCACTCACACTGCCCGGGTCCTAGCCACCGGTCCGGGGGGGCTCTGCATTTTAATTTAATTTTAAATGAAGCTTCTTAAACAGTTTAAAAACCTTATTTACTTTACATACAACGATAGTTTTGTTATATATTATAGACTTATAGAAAGTGATCTTCTGAAAAGGTTAAACTGTATTACTGGCATGCGAAACCTTAAATGAGAGTGAATAAATGAAGACTCGGCACACCACTTCTGAAAGGTTGCCAACCCCTGTATTATAACAATGGCTTTCATGTACTTTATATCTCTAACAAAAAACACATGGCATCTTTGTATTGGATAATTTGAATTGTGGTGGAGGTACGATATGGGTTTTTTTTTTAGAGTGGATATTTACTCAGAAATTAAATAATAAAATTCATGTTTTTTTTCCCAGATACGACCTGACCTGCCCTCCCCCCCCTTCCCCCATTGCTTTAATAATCTGATTATCATCATCTGGGAATTTCTTTAAATCTGCCTTAACAAAGCTGGGGAGAGCAATTTTTGTGCTAGAATTAATAGATGCAGGCTGGACACAGCAGCCTGATGCCTTAATAGATTTTTCTTTTTTTTTTTCTCCAGCTTTCCACTGTAAATTAGTGTTGTAGAGATGGAAACAAATGACTTACGCTATCACAAATCTACTCTTCAGTCAGCAGGAGTTGCTGTTAACAGGACTGCATGATTGCATCTGATATTTAGATAAGACATTAAAAGGCAACTTTTAAATTAAAAACCTTAGCGACTCTGATCGGGGTGACTTGTAATAGTTTCTATTGGGTGGGGTGGGTGGGTGTGTTTGTGTTCAAGACATGGAAACCTTTTGTGACTCATTTGATCTCTGTCGTAACAGACGTTGCTTCTTTCTGACCTTAATCCAGGATGAGGCCATTTTTGTTAAACAGATAAATATTCTGTGGCATAGTAAACGGCCATCGACCACATCAATACCTAATTGCACCCCTCTTCCCATGCTGTGAACAAGTGCACTTACTCGAAATAATTCTTTTTCCAGACTTCATTTCTTCTTTAAAAAAGAAAAACAACAAGCCTGTGGTTCTTGCTATATCACCACTATCTATGTGGGGAACCGAGGCAGGGAAGAGTTTGTACATCACAGATCAATGTTTAGCATTGTTTAAAAAATCATTGAGGTCACAGTAGATTTTTACAGTGTTAAGTTTTCCTCACGTGCTGAGCATCATCTTACAGAACTGTGGTGTGCTTTGTATCTTTGATGTTAGTTATGTACCAACTCTTTAGAGGGATAGATGGCTTTTGTTATCTGATGGATCCTGCAAAGAAGAGTCTGAGAACTTCTGGCATTCTTAGACCAGTGTCCGTGCCTCCGTCAGAGAAAGTGTTAACAGCTCAGAGTTTAAAAAAGGCTGAAATGTATTTCCCTCTGTTTGGCCTCTCACTGAATTTGGGGGATTTGTTGCCAAAGTAGTTATTTTGTGTCTGGTTTCATCCATATGGATCAGATTGTAGACTCAGGCCTCAGTATGTGTCTACTGAATACATGCAGTATTATAGATGTGTTGGTCCCAAGACCTGAAGAAGAGCTCCTGTGTGAGTCTGAAAGCTTGTCTCTCTCACCAACAGAAGCTGGTCCAATCAGATATTACCTCACCAACCTTGTCTCTCTACTGGGTGTGTCAGTTTATACTGGGTCTACGTTAAAACTCTCACTGGATAGGGGTGTAACTTTTCTTATGTTTCTATACTGACCAGAGGCCTAGTATAGCCACAGTTATAGTGGCATAAAAGTGCATTTGCTGATGTACCGTCTTTCTTCACTCGGGGAACTGAAATAAGCTTTGACAGCCAGAGCACCTTTTTATCAATTGGCAGGATAGCTATCCAAGCAAACCTTTCCTAGTGTAGGCCTGGCCTTAGACATTGTAATTTGTAATCCTTTAAAAATGCTGATACTCAAAAGAAACACCCCACTGCCTCCACCCCAAAATCTTAACAGCTTGAAATTGAATTCTGTATTGGAGTGGGATTTCTCATTGTGTACGGTGGGGTGGTTTTGTGCTGTTCCTGGATACTGAAAATGTAGGCTGTGTAGTGCTTTGGTTCGACTTCCTGTTCATGTGCACAGGCAGGGGACTATGCTGTCCTGGCATTGCTCAGCAAGGCTGCCTGCGCTCCTTTCCGTCCACCTCCATACAGGAAGTAGTTCTTGAAGTAGAAGAGGTGTGTGTGTACTCAGAAATTGCATGAGACTGTCCATAAAGGGATTATCTTTTTTAATATTGCACTTGAATTTTCCATGCTCTTGCTAACACTCAGAAGGTCTGCTGATCCCCTGCCCAGCTCAGACATGGATCCCACAGTTGCTTTCCATTAAAGCTTCCCATCCTACCAAGCAATAGGACTCTTGTTCAGCTCTTCCCATGCACCTTTGCTTTACTTCCATCTATAACCCCCCTTCCTGTCCTCTCTCAAGTTAGCGCAGCAAGATCAATCCTATCTCCTTTCCTAGCAATCCTGGTCTCTCCCCTTTTTTCTCTGCACTTCCCACCTGTTCCTTGGTTTTCACACTTGCACGGTTCTCTCCACTCATTCCTCTTACCTGTCAACTTCAAGTCCTGATCAGCTTCCCTTTCCCTTATGGTCTTAGGCCGACACATCCCAGAGGGTTGGACCTGGGCTATACCACAGAAATTGCCAGAACTGTTTTTAGATAAGTCTCTCACCAGAACTGTCTAAAATGGTGGATCATGCCAGCTGGAGAGTCCATTGGGATCCCACTTGAAGGGGACTGAACTTTCTAGAATGTTAAGGGAAAAGCTGTCTAAAATCTATCCAGAAGACTGGTTTCCATTTAAAGGGACGGTGTGTTAAGTAATAAAGAATTCTATTTGGAAATGCATTACACTGTGCATAAGTAGCATATAGTAATAAGATTGTGATGTGTCCCAACCAAAGGTTGTCATCGCTTTATTTTCAGATGAAGTCGCTGAGACCTGAATAAATGGTATGAGGAACTTTAGCTGCCATGCAAATTAGGAAACCGCTGTCTGTTAAATGCAAATTGAAAATGCAATGAAAATACTGACCCCTTGAAAAAGTTTTCTGTTTTAATGAATTCAAGTTAGATCTGCATATACAGGCTGAATATTAATGTATTTTAAATTGATTAGTTTTACTGTAATAATTGGATTTTTCATGCATGCCATCTTTCATATTGTTAATTTGCATTTATTTTGGGATTAGTATCTACACTCTTACTCTATTTCTGTGGGACAGACTTCAATGAACCCTTTAAATGTTTAGGATCCCTCCAGGTTTCTGAAGCTGTCAACCAAGAGAAATATTGGCCAATGGTTTTTAAAGCAACTTCTCATTGTGGATGCCCAATTGAAGTTACTTTAAAGAGGCCTGGTTTTTAGAAAGTGCTGAAAATTGGGCACCCAAAAATCACTAGTCTTTTTTTTAAATTGAAAACCTGGCCAAAGGTGTTGGGGAGGGGGGGTGAAGTGCGGAGGAAGAAGAAAAAATGGTTTATCATCATAAATGGGCTAGTCGTGACTGAGCTTGTTTGTTTTTTCTAGCTTCCTGGTCGCAATTTTGACAAAGGTTACAACTCCGAGGTGGGGGACAAGTGGATCTGGCTGAAATGAAACCCACCGCGCTTTGAAGCCCTAACACCGAATGACCACAAAACCTGAATGATAAAGAAGCTGCTTTCAATCTCTTTGCTCACCATTTACTGTATATGCAGCACAAAGGACACACGTGTAAGTGATTCGGGAATTAGAGTGTAAGAGAATGACCTCAGAGTAAGACAAACCACCGTAATATTTAATTTAAGGAAACATCTTGCCTCCTTGTGGGATTCAGCTCACTTTTATTTTAGAATGATCCACAATAATTGTAATAATCTGACATTGCAGTGGTAGCCTTTCTAGGATCAACATGGAATCGCCATCAAACCTGGGGCTTCATATTATACAGGATTGTGATTGTTTGACTGAACTGAAAAGAAATAAAGCCTGTATCCTTATGATTTTTCCAATTTATATTTCCATCCCCATGTCACACACAGTTCTGTTAGGCACACCATTCTGATGCAGCTGTATTTCTATAAATAGGTCTTTCATAGGTATTGACATCAAAGCAAACAAATTATATTTTTTTTAAAAAGCCACCAAGAGTGAGGGGGAATGAGTAGTGGTCACATTTAAACAACAAAGTATTTGTTGCACTTACAAATGTAAAGATTTCATAATAATTGCCAGCAGTTGAGCACTAATTTCTTTCTCTAATATAAAACCATAAATCAAAATGTTGGAGTATAAAAGGCAAAGTAAAAGTCATTATTGTTTTATATGTCTCTAAAAATCTAAGTTACAGAGTTCTTTTAAATAAATGATTCATTTGGCTTTAGTTACCAATCATAAAAATTAGGCTTCCTGGCATTACTTCGAGCAGCGCTGTCCAGATTCAGTCTGTCGTAATTCTGCATTTCCAGCTAGGGACCAAGTACTTTAATCATTGAATGAAAGTGCTGCCAGGCACTCCCAACATTTAGGGCAGTGCTCTTGTCTAAGCAACCACATCTGGCCAGCTCCCTTTTCCTGCACCAAGTCTATTGTGAAAAGGCTTCTTTAAAAACTGCCTTGGGGGCCCAGTTAGATGTTGAGATAGGCAAGCCCCCTTCCTGCCTATTTCCTTGGGCTGATCAAAAATCAGCTGTTTTACTCCATTTGGTAGTGTATTGCTAACTCCCCATTCACACTGGGGCTTTCAGTTCAGCTTCTGCAGTTCCAGCATAATGTCAGATGTGCAAGTAAAGCAGGAAAGTCCTTAGTGACAAATGTGTGTGCCCAACCACCTGGGCCACAGTTCTCCATTCCAGACTGGCCTGGAGCACTGCAGAGGTCTCAGGCTGTGGGCCTCATCAGATCCTCCAGCCTCAAGGCTGGAGCTTGGCATTTCCCCCTGTGGAAATGCACATATGCAGGTACCACTCAGAAACATGTCTGCCACAGGAGACAGGCAGGTCTAGGGGCCAAAGAGTGCAGCAGGAATTGGCAACACAGTCACACACTTCCTTAGTGCTCACACCTATCCAGATGGCTGTGTGCCAGTTCTCACTTCAGCATGGGCCAGTTTTGAGGCTCCTCTTGCCACCTGGACCTTGTATTAGCCTTGCAGATGAGATGCAAGCTGAACAATGAGTGTGCTAGGCATATATTTTACTAGCTTTTCCTTCTGTGTTTTGAGTGCCACCCTACAAGCAATCATTAAAGAGGGGTGGAGGAGAGATGACATCTACTGGGCTTGCTGTGACCTTACAAGTCCTTTTTTGAGAGGTCCAACACTGTTTCCATAAGCTAGTCCTCCGTTTTCTGCGGACGTTGGTAACTCACTTGGCATTGCGTGTGCAAGTGTGATATAAGCTCTTCTGCTGGAATGTGAAGTTCTGGTATTTGGAATGCTGGAAAAGAGGCTCGGTTTAATTTTCCAGGGTGGGTGCTCTGTCTGTGTATGGTGTGGAGCGGTCGGAAGCAAAGAAACAAATCTTCCCCTAAAATTCCAATCGTCCTGTTTGACGAAGTGCATATCCCCCAAGCCCAGCTTTAGATGAAACATAATTCCAATCAGAAAAAAATGCACGCACAGCTCACATTATGACACAAAACATACAGCATAAACCTCTCCAGATTTAACTGGAGCTTCAAGGACTGTAAACTAAATATATAAGAAAAGCAATGTTCCTCCTCTTGATTCTAACTTCTCTCTGTTTGCTGTTACTTTTTCCTTACTGGGAAAAGTTCCCTCTGAACCAACACTGAAAAAGGTATTTAGATTTTAATTCCATGAATTAGCATTCGGTGTCATGCCAGCATCAACTTACAGATCCCCGGTCAACTCTCTCCTGCCTTTTAATAGATTTGAAAAGGTTAAGTATCTACAGTCATCAAGACACCATCAGTTAACGTTTGTTCTGTAGTATCCAGCGTCTGTGCAATATAGGCTTTAGTCTGTACTATCACCAAGACCTCTTGCCAGTCCCAGAGTGCAAATCCCATTGGAGTTTAAAGTCTCCAAAATGCTACAGATGTGAACTGAACCAATCGCTGGGTGAAGTTCCCTAGCCTGTGTTATCCAGGAGTTCAGACTAGATGATCACAATGGGCCTTTCCGGCTATTAAATTCTATGTGTTGATAACAACCCCTGACTAATTTTAAAACGAAGGCTATGGCTACGCTAGCAAGCTTACAGCGGTGCAGCTGCATCAGAGATCTCTCCTCTTACTCAGGGGTTGAGGAATTATGTTGGCAGGAGATGCTATCCTGCCAGCATAGCACTGTCCACACTGGTGCCTAGGTCGGTGTAACTTACCTTGCTCAGGGGCTGGCTTATTCACACCCCTGAGCAACATAAGTTATACCGACGTAAGTGGTAGTGTAGACATAGCCTTAGTTCACATGGGTTTATGGAGTTCTGGGTTCCCAGTAAACCCTCCCACTCCAACCAGCCCTGCTGTTGACAACTGGCTTGTGTTTTCGCACTTGAATTGTCCATTAGTAGTTTCCGAGTCAGCTGAGGGAGAGTTGAAATCTTGCAGCGTTTAACAGGGTCAGTCTGTCTAGATTCATTATCTCCGTGCCCCCTGAACCACAGAGCAAATGCTGTATTTAAGCTCGACGTTTTAATTCTACACCTTCCCTCCCTCCTAAAAAAATGCTTCCCTTTTAGAGAATGAGCAATGACACTTGGCTCAGGGCTATGGCTATGGGATCCAATGAGTTATTCTGCTCCCTGTCTTAAGGTACCTCCTTATGTTTTCTAACGAGATGGTTTTGATGTTAACCACACAGCTTTTTTGGCGAGAGCGAATGCAGTGATAAACTCTCCTCTGCTGAAATAGAACAGAAGACAAACTCGCTGTACCAACCACAGACCAAATTCAAACCATGCCTCTCTCCGGAAAAGCTTGCTCGGGGGCAGGTCTACACGAGAAGCTGCACTGCTGTAGCATGTCTGGTGAAGACGCTTTGTGCGGATGGGAGAGCGTCTCCTGCAGACAGAGCGATGGTGTGGACAGCGCTTCAATCAGTGTAACTTGGTCGCTCGGGGGCGTGTCTTTTTCACCCCGCTGAGCAACGTAAGTTACATCGATTTCAGAGGCAGCGTAGACCTGCCCTAAGAGAATATAATTTAGATCCACAACACATTCTAGCGGGCTAGGGATGTTATTTACAAAGGAACGGGCAAAACACCGTTTGTGCATAGGTTAATAGAAACAAGTGTAGCAGAGGCTAAGTAGGGGAGTGGTAACTAGGGAGCTCTCAGTTCAAGCCTTGGGGGTAAAACCACAAGAGTACTGAGGTCAGAGGTCTCAACTCCTCCTGCTGCTGGGAGAACCACACCATTATTTGGCCATCTGTCATTAGGAGAGTCTTATGCTCAGGATGAATGTGCTGTGATTACACCTCATGGGGGACGATTGCATACAGCCTAGCTACATGATACCTGGTTTTAAGACATAGAAGTTACTTAACAAAACCATGCGGAAGTCAGGGCTTCCTTCTTTTCCTGGTCTTTTCATGGGGTTATATGGAATCTTGGGCAGGTAATTTTGGACCTGATTTTCAAAGCTGTTAAGCGCCCGCATCTCTCATTGATCTCGACGGGAGTTAAGGGTGCTCTGCAGTTCTGAAAATCAGGCCTTTATCCTCTGTCGGATTTCCCTGTATATGAAAGATTGTAAAACTACCCTGTCTAAAGCAGTGCTCCCCAAACAGTAGGGTGCACCCCCACAGGGTGCACTCACCTGCACTAGACTGAGAAAGATCAACATTGTGGGCTGAGGAAGCCAGGCCCACCAAGCCCTACTGGGCATGCTCCAAGTGCAGCAGTAGTATAAAGAAGAGCAGCTCAACTCAGTCTGGGCAGACAGCTGAAGGGGAAGGATGGTTGCACACTACAGGCTCCAGCCCAAGAAGCACCGACAGCGGGAGCCAGGAATGCCGAGACCCAGGCGGAGATGCAGATGTCCAGGAGAACCCAGGATCACGGGGAGCCAGCTGTACCGATGAGTCTGGCGATGCCTGGACCACAACTACAAGGGACAGAGTAGGAAGCAGCCCATGGGGGGACACCAGCCGCAGGGCTGAGAACCGTCCGCGTGTTGCGATTGGATCCCTATTGACTCTGTGGCAGAGACCCTCGCCACTGACAGGGCCCTGGGTTGGGACCTGATGAAATATGGGGGGCCCAGGTCCCCCTATCCTAGCTGCCACGCACCCCTAGGTGAAGCTCATTGTCTTTGAGTCTGGCCACTAGGCCTTACTACCCTGCAGATAAGGGCAACCCCAGTTGACTCTGGCCACTAGGCCTTACCGCTATGCAGAGAAGGGCAAGCCACTGGACTCTAGCTATTAGGCCTGATCACCCTGCGCATAAGGACAATCCTATGAACGTTGGTTCTTCGGCCTTATAATTCTGGGACCTAGAACAGGGCGGTGAACTTATGGATTGGGAACACCCCCCTGCATGCAAGGAGGATGGGGAGCACCCACCCTGCACTAGATGCGGTGCCCATACCCCGTCACGGGAATGCAGCAGGGCCTAGAGTAGCCCCCACAGAGGGTGAGGAGGGAGCACCACCCAGCCACGCCTTGGCCTTGGCTTGGCCCACAATAACAGCCACGGCCCCGGTTCGGCCCTTGGCTCCCGGCCCAGCTGCAACTCTGGGCTCTGCCTAAGCCCCCAACTATGGCCCCGCTCCTGGCCCAGACTCCCAACCGTTCCCTAGGCCTGTGGACAGATCACATTACAGGTAAGGGGGTGTGATGTAAAAAGTTTGGGGACCATGGGTCTAAAGCATAGGGATAATATATGCTATGGGAATACAGAGGAGTTTACCAATATCCTTCAATGGTACCAATCTGTCGCATGAGCACACCTTTCCAAAGGAGCAGTACAAGGGCTTTTAGTGTAACAAGAACATATGCAATAAAATACTTAGATCTAAAAGAAGTACACAAGTGTCTTTGTAAGGGTCTGCAGAGTTCCAGGTGGTGGCGGGGTCTCCCAGTCACACACATCCTCACCCTGGTTGACATGAACAAATCTTCTGGGGGCTAAGACCTGTCTGGCTTGTGGAAGATGAGCTACATCCTTATCTGCAGAGTAAGTTCCCTCCAGCTGGGAGCACTGCTAGGGCATTGCAAGGAAGGTTGCCCAGCACTCTTCTTGGCCTGCAGATAAAGGGAGCGTGTCAGCTTTCAGGGCCAAACTCCAGTACCTTTTATGAGCATTGCATTAAATTTTTTGAAGGGGGGGGGGAAGTGAACAGCAGGTTTTTGCATCAATAAGAGTCGTAGGTAATTTGGCTACATCTCCGGAAGGGAATGGCACTGTTGGTAATGAAACTGGTGAGACAGCTCTGGTGTGTGGTGCATACCCCACCAAGGGTATGTCTACATGGTGCCACAGTGTGAATCAAAAGGGATGTGCTCTAAACGCCCTGTGTAGACCCTGCTGGAGTGCTCGAAAAGTGCATGTTAAAAATAGCCCTGTTTGAAACGACACAACAGCAATGTGAACTAGGTACCTTTTAGAGTGCTCCAGCAGGGCCTACGCGGGGGAGCAGTTCTGCAATTCATCCCCCTCTAGTCTGCACTACAGCAATGGTATTTGTACTCGTATACACACTTGAGCTGAAGCACATCATGGGAGCAGCACTGCCCTCTGGGGATCTATTTCACAGTCCCTCAGGGCACTGACTTGTAGGACACTTCAAAAGGCTGCCTGGGACCACAGGAGAATGGTAAGAAAAGAGGTCAAAGTCCCATAACTTGTTGGGGACTGACGCCAATTCCCAATAGGCTGGGCCGACCGCTCTGCAGGAGGTGGAGGGTGTCCTGGCGGAGAGCTGAGATTGCTGTTAGATTGCACAGATGTATGGCTGCAGTGGTTGTTTACAACCCCGCACTGCAATAAGCAGTACTTGAAGCTGCTGCTCACTGGGGGAGGAGTTTCTTTGGGGTCCAGCCCATGACCACAGCCAGGTGGGAGTGGCGTTGCTCAGGACTGGAGTTGAGCAGCAACAGCTGCAGCACCGAGAAGCTTTTTCTGCCCGTGTGGCGAGCTAGCCCTGACGTTACACCACCAGATCATGGGGCAGAGGGTCCCCTCACCGAGGAAACGGGAGTGGCAATTGATCTGGCTAGCTGCTATTGTTACTGCTCAGCTGAGCACCAGTTTGGGGTTGGGACATCAGCGCTGCTGTGGTGGGGAATGCACAGCAACGCACACTGTGTGCGAGGCCAGTGTGCCGGAGATCCTTGAGACATTTCAACAATGGGGTTTTCCAAATGGCACAGGAGCTATCCATGGAACCCTATGCCCATTCCCCCTCGCCCGCTAGAAAGGTGTCTTAGGCGCAAGCCTTGGACGATCAACAGGGCAGGTTCTTGGGTGGGTTTGTAGCGCGGCCAGGCATGGGGCATGAACACCAGGGCTCATGAAAACCATTCCCAGACTACATGTACCTGGAGAAACACCGTCTCCACTGCCATTCCTAGATCACGGGATGTGGGTGTCTCCTGGGCCAGCCCATGTCCATCTGGTTTCCCTGGTCCTGGTGTTCTTCCCCTCCCCACTCTTTCCTCTCCACGGCAGTGGCTGGAGCCTGCCTGCTACACAGAAGCACATTAGACTATGCAGCAGGCTGAAAACTGAGGGAATCAGTCACGCTCCTCACAGACCAGACCTGTTTTCCACCTGGCACTGGAGCTAGGCGTACCACGCCCGTTCTGATTGTACTGGGCCACAAGGCTCTTGACCTTTTCCCGGCACTGCTTGCAGCTCTGAGTGAAGCCAGCACATCGGTCGCTCTGACACCTGCACCTGGCCATAGACCAAAGTATTCCTTATGAATGCCTCCAGCTGGGCTTGGATTTCATTCCCAGGAACCGCATATCTGCTGAGTAGCTGCCACCAAGGAGTAAGGCCCTACCAAATTCATGGTACATTTTGGTCAATTTCATGGTCATAGGATTTTAAAAATTGTAAATTTCATTATTTCAGCTATTTAAATCTGAAATATCGTGGTGTTGTAATTGTAAGGGTCCTGATCCAAAAAGGAGTTGGGGGGAAGTTGCAAGGTTATTGTAGGGGGGGTTGCGATACTGCTACCCTTACTTCTGCACTGCTGTTGGCAGTGGTGCTGCCTTCAGAGCTGCGCTGCTGGAGAGCGGAGGCTGCAGGCCGGGAGCCCAGCTCTGAAGGCAGCACCGCCGCCAGCTGCAGCAGCAGCGCAGAAGCAAGGAAGGAATGGTAAGGGATTGCCACCCTTACTTTTCTGCTGCTGCCTGCAGAGATAGGCCCTCAGTCAGCATCTGTCACTCTCCAGCCGCTCAGCTCTGAAGACAGCAGTGCAGAAGTAAGGGTGGCATGGTATGGTATTGCTACCCTTACTTCTGTGCTGCTGCTGGCGGGGTGAACTGAGTGCTCGGCCAACAGCTGCCCAGCTCTGAAGCCAGCACAGAAGTAAGGGTGGCAATAGTGTGACCCCCCTAAAGTAACCTGGTGACCTCCCTGCAGCTCCCTTTTGGGTCAGGACCCCCAATTTGAGAAACAGTGGTCTCCCTTGTAAAATCTGTATAGTATAGGGGGAAATCACACACAAGACCAGATTTCCCAGTCTGTGACGCATTTTTCATGACCGTGAATTTGGTAGGGCCCTACCAATGAGACATCGGTGGCAGAAGCAGGATGAATCCAGTCGCTACTGAAGAACCTGATTTGCTGGGGAAACTAGCATGGACCAGAGTCCTGTGGTATCTGCTGTGAGTGTGGGAAGCAGAGTAGAGCGGAGCAGTGCACTGTGGGACCGGAGTGGGGGATTACTTGCACCATTTGGGCTATTAAGCTAGCAGATCCTGGCATGGCACTGCTGGTGGCTGTCCCAGGGAAGGACCACACCCTGGCTAGCCTGGCCTGAAGTCAACATGGCCACCTGTGTGCTGCTGGGCGTGTCTGTGTAGGTGTGGACGTATGGCAGCTGGGCCAGCCCTTGGGTGCCAGTTGCGGACGCTCAGTGAGCACAGTCACTGGCATAGTAAAGTGAGAGCTGAAGGTTGGTGTTTTCAACAGAGTGTACGGGCATTCGGTGACCAAACTGAAATTCAGTAGCAGCTGGGTGCCCAACTCCTAGGCTGTTCTGAAAACCTAGTTTAAGTAAAAAGAACAGGAATACTTGTGGCACCTTAGCGACTAACAAATTTATTTGAGCATAAGCTTTCGTGGGCTACAACCCACTTCATCAGATGCATAGAATGCAACATATAGTAAGAAGATATATATACATACAGAGAACATGAAAAGGTGGAAGTTGCCAGACCAACTCTAAGAGGCTAATTAATTAAGATGAGCTATTATCAGCAGGAGAAAAAAAACTTTTGTAGTGATAATCAAGATGGCCCATTTCAGGCAGTTGACAATCTGTGAGAGAGTCCACATAGTCAGACAATCCTGCTGTTAGGGTGCCAATGCCTGAGATGATGGGGCATCCAGGATTTCCAGGTTTATGGATCTTGGGTAGCAAATAGAATACCCCTGGTTGGGGCTCTTCAACCTCTCTGGTGACTCAGTAACAGACTTAAAGGTGGCAATTTTGCAACAGAAAAGCTTCAAAAACAGACTCCAATGAGAAACGGCTGAACTGGAATTAATTTGCAAACTAGATACCATTAATTTGGGCTTGAATAGAGACTGGGAGTGGCTGAGTCATTACACAAATTAAATCTATTCCCCATGTTAAGTATCCTCACACCTTTTTGTCAACTATCTGAAATAGGCCATCTTGATTATTACTACAAACAGGTTTTTTTTCTCCTGCTGATAATAGCTCATCTTAATTAATTAGCCTCTTAGAGTTGGTTGGGCAACTTCCACCTTTTCATGTTCTCTGTATGTGTATATATCTTCTTACTATATGTTCCATTCTATGGATCTGATGAAGTGGGCTGCAGTCTACGAAAGCTTATGCTCAAATAAATGTGTTAGGCTCTAAGGTGCCACAAGGACTCCTGTTCTTTTTGCGGATACAGACTAACATGGCTGCTACCCGGAAACCTAGCTTTAAGTATTGTGTGTAAGACCCCACCTTGCCCCTCCAGGAGCTGCTTGGCATGGTGCAGAGCTGCAGTTATTGCTTCACAGGCAGGAGATGGCTATCGTGCTAGAAAAATGAGCCCAGGTGCCGCGCGCTAGGGAGCTCTTCTGAGAAAAGGGAAACCATTTCCCCCTCACAAGCAGTCAGCAAGAACCACTTAGTTTGATCTGACCCTTTTAACCCTGATAAGATAGCGGCATTCCACCCATAGTTATTAGGTAGATAGCATCATGGTGTTTGCTCAAGAGGCAGCTGTTGAGCACAACGTGGGCAGGTTCTGCTTCGCTGAGCTGCCAGCTGAAATTTTTTGTTTTCCAAATGCGTATTCACAGCAAGATCACAACAGGATGTAGCCTGTGCTTAACCTCCCAGTGCCTAAATCTCCTGCTGGTTGTGTCGCTGGTGGGCTTCTTTCTTTGTGTATCTCTGCCACCCGCCACCTTAACACGATGTCAGGGTTCAGCCAATACCTACACTCTGGGGGTGCACAAGAAGACGCCATCTCTATTAGCTTAGTGCGTACAGACCACGGCCAGAGAGAGCAAGGCTCCCTAACCAGCCCCATGCATGCTGTCTCCCTAAAGGAAAGGCACAGACCCCCCTCCCCTCCTGCGAATGCTGGCACATTTAGTACACAGCACTGCCCCGGAGAGCGAATCCCTGACAGCACTTCTGGGAAGGAGCTAAGGCCCGTGTCCTTTGGTCAATGTGCCTGAACACTGAATTCTCTCCTTCATGCCCATTCCTGCTCCTGCTGGGTCACTGGCTGTGGATTTAGTGGCCCAGCGCCCAGCAGTGTGCTCACCTGCATGCTGGCCAGACATTCCTGCTTTTAGTGCTCACCGTTGCAAAGCACCCGCCCTTTCCCCGCGACTCGTCTACTTTGATCTGACAAATGTAGGGTGACCAGACAGCAAATGTGAAAAATCCAGACGGGGGTGGGGGGGTAATAGGAGCCTATATAAGAAAAAGCTCCAAATATTGGGACTGTCCTTATAAAATCGGGACACCTGGTCACCCTAGTCAGATGAGAGAGCAGGGCCTTTGTCCTGATCAGAATTCACTGACTGAAAGCAAACCTACCTCAGGGCACCTCTTCCCATTGCCTTCCACAAGTAAATGTGGCTCTTCCCCAGCACCCACTAGGTGTCACTGCAGTCCTGGTTTTCTAGAGGAGGGTGGTGCTGGCATGGGATTGTCAGGCTGGCCCGTGTTTCTCTGCCTGTGGATTTCCCAGTGAATTCAGTACTTGTGCAAGGTGCTGAGTTTTATAGCACGGGCAGCTGAAGTCCTCAAACCCAATTCGCACTGGGCACTAGCAGCATTGGCTCCCAGTGCTGCCTCTCTCGTGTAAGAACCCTGTGGAGTTTGGTGCCCAGGTGCCATCTAACAATGGCCCATTGTTAAGTCCATTAGGAACACAGCCCAGATGCTTTCCATAGGCTGCTAACCAGCTGTCAGCTACTAACAGCTTCCAGCACCCTGCCTGCCTTTGCTTGGATTTGAACCAGCAACCTAACAGCAAATGGTGCTGTAGCCCAATCCCAGTGCTAATTCCTTTCCCTGTTCTGCAACCATGCGTGAGGCTTTTGCAACCCTTGGAGCGTGGATTTGCAGTTGTCTCTGAGTGGTATGACACAGGGCTCATCCAAGGAATTTGCTTCTCCTCTGGCTGTAGTGTCATAGGTGTAGACTCAATGGATGCTCCAGGGCTGGAGGACCCACAGAAAAAAATTAGCGGGTGCTTGGCACCCACCGGCAGCCATGTCCCCCACGCCTCTTGTCCATTGGTAGCCCGGCTGATCAACTTCTCCCCCTCCCTCCCAGCATCTCCCACTGCCGCAATCAGCTGTTCTGTGGCATGCAGGAGGTGCTGGGAGGGAGGGGGAGGAACAGGGCACACTTGGGGTAGGGAGTGGAGTGGGAAGAGTCAGAGCAGGGGTGAAGGCTTGTGGGAAGTGGCGGAGCAGAAGCAGGGGCAGGGCCTGTGGCGGGGGCAATACATACACACACACACTAGGTCTCCCCTCCCAGGGGAATCCCCACCCACTAACCCCACCTCATCTCAGGATAAGGCCACTGCCAGTCACCAACTAGCCCCCGCGCCCTGGGGCAGACTGCAGTATAGGCCACTCATCATCAGCAAGGTTGAGTTTGGACCTGCTGCCTTAGCCTAGTCCTGGGCTGCTCTCTGCAACCCCCAGTACCCCTTGGCCTATTACCAGGCCGCAGCCTAGGGCTATCCAGGCTGGAGCTCCCCAGCCCTGTTCCACTACAGGTACCCTGTCTAGTTCCCTGCAGCCAGGCCCTTCTCTCTCTGAAGGCAGAGAGAGAGACTCTTGAGCTTCTGGCTCCCAGCCTCTTTATACCCGCCATCTGGGCTCTGATTAGGGTGTGGCCCAGCTGCAGCCACTTCCCCCAATCAGCCAGGGTTTTACCTTGCCATGCACCAGCCCAGGAGCGGGTGTCCATCCTGCTACACCCCCTTAACTCCCACTGCCCTCAGCCGGCATCTCCAGTAGCCCTGTGTTTCCTGCCTCTAAAGATGCTGTGTCCATTTTTTATACTATTTTTTTTCTCTCTGAATATGATGCATTGGAACTTACCTCCCAGATAATTAGAGGCAGTATGGTCCAGTGGGTAGGCCCTGGGCTAGGAGACCTGGGTTCTATTCCTGGCTCTGCCATTGACCGCATGTAAGTCACTTCCCTTCTAGTTCCCTTCCCACTCTGCATCTGTCTTGTTGGTTTAGACTGTAAGCTTTTGGTCGCCAGGCCTATTTCCTACGTATCCATAGATCACCTAGCACAATGGGGCCCATAGGCTCTATTATAATATGAGATGTATAGTGTCTGTGTTGTGTTATGCCAGTGTAATCCGTGGGAAGACAGGTGGCACCAAAGGACAGGTGACTATGACAGAATGTATCCCCATGTCCACACCCTACACGCTGTTGTGATAATTGTTCTACAAAGTACGCCTTGTGAGGTATCATTTGAAAACTCATCATTTCCTAGTCAATATCATCCTAATAAAATGTGTGGCAACATTGAATTGGGAGTTATAAGACTCCACTGTGTGGCATTATTAACACAGGTGCCAAACTGAGGTTGGTAAACAGGTTTGTCTCAAACAAAGGAGTGTGTGCTCTGCTTAATTTCCATGTATGCAGTAAACAGGTAGGAAGGGGAGACAAAGGAAGCTCAAACAGGTGAGAAAAAAGCAGCAGGGAACATCCTTCCATATAGATCTTTTGTCTCTTGGTCCCCAACTGGAAATGTTTTTCAAAAGAGGGACTGAAACTATATAAAGGAGGGGCAAACACACCAAGATAGCCCCTGCTGCCTATTGCATTCATGGCATGAGAAGCAACAAAGGTAGCATACGTTGAACTCTGGGAGAAGGGGTCCTGACCTAAGAAGCTTGGTCAGTAAGACTGCTGAGAGCATGTGGTGAGAAAACCTTGCTTTGAATTTAACATAGTTTGTTAGGCACCAGTTGCATTTTATCTTTCTTTTTCTTGTAACTGTTACTGGCTTTTCTGCCTCGTTACTTGCACTCCCTTAAATCTCTCTATTTGTAGCTAACAAACTTGTTTCACTGTTTTATCTAATCCAGTGTTTTTAATTGAAAACTCTGGGAAACCCTATTTGGGTGGCAAGTTGTGTGCATGTTATTTCTATTAAAGAAATAACAGTCTTTATATAAACTTGTATTGTCCAGGAGAGGGCTTGGCAGTACAGGACATACATGTCTGGGGGGAAATCTGGGATTGGGGAGTGAGTTGGGGTCACCCTGCAGCATAACCAAGGCTGGTGAGAGCCAAGGTGCGGCTGGCTGGCTGCAGAGAACACACAGATGTAGCCGGGAGTGACTTACATGCTGGAGGCTGTTTGTGAGCAGCCCAGGCTGGAGGCTACAGCAGCAAAGCAGTATAAAGGGCAGCCCAGGTTACAGGGCCAGGGTGACACAGCTACTCACTGGTCTGGATTGGAGCCTGGTATGTCGCAGTTGTGTCTGTGTTATGTTATGCCAGTCTAGCTCAGTGAGAGGACTGGTGGCACCAAAGGACAGGGGTGCTCTGAAGGCCACATGAGAAAGCTACAGCCCTTGTCCTGCAAGCTGCTTCAAGCAGGCAAACCCCTCCTGAGCTCTGTGTGGGCATAGGGGTCAGCCTATGGTGACCACTTGCTGGTTAGGGGCCAAAGTTTTCATATCCCTTTCACCAGCGTGGTAGAGACCATGTTCCTGCCCATAAGCATGGGTGGCATCACTTCCTTGAGCAGAATATACATACACATGACCGTCTCCTAAACTGTAGGGAAAAGTCCTCTTATTCAAGAACGTTAAAGACTTTCCTCTCCAGCCGCCATATTGAATGACACTGGGGATTGAACCGGGGCTGGCCAGCGCTAAGAGATTAAGTTAAAGAGGCAGGCTCTGTTGCTGAGGGCTGTAACAGGCTCACAACCTCTGAGGATCAGCCCCTGAGGATGACATGTGACACACACTGATCAGTGGGTTACACCTGTTCACTGAGGTGCTGGTGAACAAGTAAATAAGGCCCCGATCCAGCCAAGCACTTAACAGGTGCTTCACTTCATGACTCCAACTTTGCTAAGTGCATAATGAAGAGTTAATGTTTTCCACTAAATATATTTCTTGTTTTCAGGGTGAGGAAGTATCTGAATTTTCAGCACCAGGGATCATAGCCTGTTTTGGTTAAGGAAGAAAAATGCCTGTCTTCAGATTTTTAAGCTAACTAGTGGAATGGCATTATTATTATTATTTCTTTGTATAACTGTAGTGCCCAGGAGCCCCAGCCATGGAGTAGGACCCTATTGTGCTAGGCGCTGTACAAAGGATATGACAAGAGACAACAGATGGAGACAGACAGACCAATGGGAGAGAACAAGGAAATAATGAGACCACGTTGGTCAGCATGACAGGCAGTGATCAGAGCACACCAGCTGTCTAACCATTGTGAAGGTTTAACGGTCCGTGGGTTTTTTTGGGTGTGGTTTTTGTTCTGTCAAACAGTCAGTGAACTGAGCCAACTCTGTGATGTCACCCCTTTCACCATAGTGCATGCCGTGACACCGCCTCTCCCTCGTTTAAATAGGATTTTATCTGGAGATCAGAAAACATTTGGGGCTGGATCTTTCGAATGGAATAGCATTTCATGGCAACCTGGCCAAAGGGAGTTGAGTAATGTTAATGCATAATATTTCCTAGCAGCATAATTAGCAGCAGCTGCTTCAGAACTGAAACAAATTACCCTTAAAGAAAGAATTTAAACTGGAGAGAACTTTGAACTGAATGACGGCATAATCTACTGCAATATAAATCCTTTTGTTTTATGAGGAGGGAGCGGGGTTTGGTGCTTAGAACAGGGCTAGGGGAGTCGGGCTGCCTATATTCTTTATGCAACTCTGGCAAAGTGTGAGTCATTAAGGCCCGAAGTGCCCACTAAATTTTGGGCACCCTGGGTGCCCAACCTGGGATACGAATAGAGACACCACCAAGTGTTAGCGGTGAGGGTAATTAACCACTGGCACAGATTAGCAGACGCTAATGGGGGACGCCCCATCACTTTCCCTCTCCAATTCAAGTTTGGATGGCTCTGTCAAGCCAAGCTGTTGTCGTGCACTTCCAGGTTATTGGCTGGATAGTGGGAAGAACAATTCTTTCCACCGCAGGCATCTTTTGGTGGAATTCTGTGGCCTGTGTTATACAGGAAGTCAGGCTAGATGATCATGATGTTCCCTTCTGGCCTTGGGACCTATGAAATACTAGGATCTAACGCTCCAGTTATTCAGTTGTTGGGTCACAACTCTGACATAAACTCAGGCTGGGCACCCAGAAATAACAGATACTTGAAAATGCTGCCCTAGACTTCTGTGGGTCTGTACAGCGATAAAAGACCCGTGGCAGGCCCAGCTCAGCTGATTCGGGCTCACAGGGCTCAGACTGTGGAGCTGTAAAATTGCAGTGTGGACGTTTGCACTCAGGCTGGAGCCCTGGCTCTGGGACCCCGGGGACAAGGAGTAGAGGTGGTCTCAGAGCCCAGGCTCCAGCCCAAACTCAAATATCCACACTGCAATTTTAGTCCCAGCCTGAGCAGACCTGGACTCAGAGACTCGGTGCTGTGGGTTTTTTATCACCGTGCAGATGTACCGAGGTCGTATTCCCCATCTCTAGGCTGCTGACCTACAAGATGGTATGGAAAGGCTTAGTCAATTACTCTTTGCACGTATGACGCTGACACCTTCCTCCTGAGGATTTGAAAGTGTTTTACAAAATATTCATAGTAACTGCACTTTTTCAAATAATTTACTGCCAGGCTGTGAATCATCAAACATATTGTGCTCCAACTGCTTCCCTCTGCTCCGTGGATTCTCAAGCCAGAAGGAACGACTGTGATCATATCGTCTGCTCTTCTCCTTAACACAGGCCAGAGAATGTCACCAAAAGTGGCTCCTCCAATCACAAGCCCCAGCAGTTGGGGGTGAACTACTCCAGCCTCTCTTTTAGCAAGGAGCCCAGTCTGGATTTTAAGTCTCCAAGTGATGGAGAATTTACCACATCCCTACATATGTGGCTCTGGTGATTAATTACTGCATTGTTAAAATTGTGCCTTTTTTCTAATCTGAATTTGTTCCAGCCATTGGATTGTATTATGCCTTTGTGCAATAGATTAAAGAGAGCTCTACTACCAGCAATCTTCTCCCCAGGTAGATATTTAAAGATTGTGACCAAGTCACCTCTGAACTCTCCCTGCAGTAGCTGTGATGGCTCAGCCCTGCCCGAAGGCCCAAAATGTGCAGAAGTGGGGAGGCAGGTGGGTGCACATCCCTGCCCAGGAAAGTCACTCCATGTTGCCACTGTGTAGTAGACACCCTGAAGGTTTGGGGGTAGGAGAGTAACAGTGGTGGAGAGGAACACGCTTCCCTCAGGCGATTGTGACCTTACAAGCACAAATCCAATTAGGCATTACCACTGGCTGAGCTACCAAGGTTTCTTCTGTGTTGTCCCACCCCCCAATCCAAGTGAAAGCCAGAGGGGGTGAGGACAGCTGGAGTAGGGACAAATCAGAGGTGGTGAGGACTCTGTGAAGAAGACATTTGACCCTCCTCCTCCAGTGTTTAAAGACGGTCCTCATCTCTTCTTACTGACCACTAGAGCTGAAGTCGCGGATGACTTACGAGGAGAGGCTGAGGGAACTGGGCTTGTTTAGACTGCAGAAGAGAAGAGTGAGGGGGGATTTGATAGCTGTTTTCAACTACCTGAAAGGGGGTTCCAAAGAGGATGGAGCTCAGCTGTTCTGAGTGGTAGCAGATGACAGAACAAGAAGCAATGGTCTCAAATTGCAGGGGGGAGGTCTAGGTTGGATATTAAGAAAGACTATTTCACTAGGAGGGTGGTGAAGCACTGGAATGGATTACCTAGGGAGGTGGTGGAATCTCCTTCCTTAGAGGTTTTTAAGGCCCGGCTTGACAAAGCCCTGGCTGGGATGATTTAGTTGGGGTTGGTCCTGCTTTGAACAGGGGGTTGGACTAGATGATATCCTGAGGTCTCTTCCAATCCTAATCTTCTATGAGTCTATGAGCAGATCTAGGGGGATGGAGCCTTAGACCTGGTGTGGGGATGGTGCTGCAGTGAGAGAATGCAGAGGAGGCAGCAGGAGTGAAGTTGAAATCACTGTGGACAGGGCTAGGTGATGGAGGCTCAGGACACAGCCTCGCAACTGAAGGCAGTGTACTGACAGCAGGGCACCCTCTACCCACTAGCCCCAGCACTATGATAACTTATTGCTGGGCTAGGTGGGCATTGTGCTGTGGGTCTGGACAGGGGGTAGCGGCAAGAGGCATCACTCCCGCCCCGTAGGGCAGAAAGTGAACCACTTGAAAGCAGTCCCAGTGGGTGCTGGGACTTTGGTGACCCCAAACAACAAACCCTGAATGGGATGCAGCAGAAGAAAGGGGGAGTGGTGTGTGAAAGGGACAATTGTCCACTGGACTTTCACATCATAAGGTGGGAAACTGAAGCAAAACTCCCCCGGGTACAGTGGGGTGGGTCCCCTACTTCAGTTTGCATACTTTCTAAGTCACTGTTGCAGTATTTTCCCAGCTAATGTTGTGATTCCTCTCCCCTTAATACAAGTTGTTGTTTTTAAACATCGACTCAGAATTTGCAAGTGGGGAAGCATTGATTCTTTGAGGTGCCTAGTGGGTGGTTGTTTAGTTTCTCCAGGTTTCTGCATGAGAGCGTGAGCCCGTTCTGTTCTGTAATGCTAAGAGGGAACCCCTAGATATTGGATCCTGTCTTTGTTGTTTCTAACACCTCCTGGCAGAAGGATTACACCATTAAAAATTGTTCTCTTTTGCAAGAGAAAAGACTCGCTCTCTCTCTCTTTCCTTTTTTGAAACTTTTCGTACCCCTAAACCAGGAGTAATAAAGCAAGAGAGTGATCCCCCCCCCCCGCTGAAACAAAACAATTTTTAAAAACATCACAAAATTTTGGTTGAAAAACAAAAACTTTTCATTGAAAAGGTTTTTGTTTTTTGTTTTTTGTTTTTTTAATCAAAAAGGCATTTTCCTTTAAAAAAAATATTGGTGGATTTTTTTTTTACCATGTATAATATTGAAGGTTTTAAAAACAATAAAATACCTAAGGTCTTCTTGTGGCCCATTGTCTCCCAGGGGAAAAATGTTGCCAAATGTTGTTTTATAGCATGTACCCAAGAATGGCCCATCAACACTGAAGAGCAGGAGAATCCCAGTCACTGTCCTTTGATGTTGCAACAAAAGTCTAAGTATATTTGTTAAATGCAGGAGATCTTTAAAGAGAAAAAGTATGGGAAGAAATTGTACTGAAAATCCTGGCCCTGTGGGGTGGACTTCAGTCCCAGTGCTATACAAAGTAGACCCACTTTGAGTTCAGCTAAACAGGTTTAAATTAATATCAGCAGGACCAAGTCTACCGATGGATAAATGCAATAGAAAGGTGCTGAGAATGCAACATCCCCTTTTGCCAGGTAATTGTTGGGCTTTTTCCCAACACCCCAAGTGCCTGAGACCTCAGATAGAATCTATGATTGAAGCAAAGGGCTGGAAGTCATGTGATCTGGGTTCTATGCCTGGCTATACGGTCAATTTGCTGTGTGACATTGGCAAGGTCATTCAACTGGTCAATGTCTGTTTTCCCATCTGTACAATGGGAGTAAGACTATTCCCTTATGTCAGAGGGGGTTGAGAGAACTACTCTTTGTTAAGTGCTCGAAGCTTCTCTAAGGAAAAATGCAATGTCTACATCCCACGCTAGTGTAAATTGCCGTTCTTCCACTGGAGTCAATGGGTCAGCTCCCCAGCTGGGGTACATCACCGTATCTCCATTAATGCCAACACCAATTTCCACCATCCGAGAATCTGGCCCACTGTTTTTAAACGTGTATCTGCTGCTAGAAGAGGAGAAGAGGAGATGCAGAAGAAGGTGGTGGCGGCAGTAGGAGCTCACTCATAAACTAGATAAATTAAAACACATCAGAAAGAACTTCTTGAGGCTGCAACGGGTCACGGGCTGAGTGCACAGTTTGTGCTCGAGACTGTCTTTTATCAGAGGGTCTGTACACTTGGCAAAGCTCAATTGTTAGTCTCCCATCATCTGTTGCAGGTAAGCATATTAGGTCCATCTAATAGAGGAGGAGGCCGGTGGGCAGCATCACACAAGAGATCTGTGCCAGAGCTGGGAATAAATTTCTGATGACTTGAACACCAGTTCTTTGATTTAAAAGTTAGAGACCAGGGGACAGACCCTTACCTGGCATAAAGTCACATAGCTCCAGGAGCTATGCAGATTTATACTGGCTGAGGATCAGGCCCTGACCTTCGTAATTAACCTGACACTGATGGATGCAGAAGAGCAGAGCCAAACCTGGGACTAGTTCAGGAAGTGGTATGTGAAAGTAGGGCAAGCATCAGTTCTATAAGACTGGAGAATGCAGAGTGGCAATTCTTGCTGTTACATTCCCAAAAGCGTCTGCGTATGGACCTACTTTCCGTGCTGCTGAGAATTTCTGGAAGGCTCAGAACCCATGAGCTGTTAATGATCAGAGATTTGTGGTAGTAAATCTGCTGTCGTGGGAAGGATATCTGCCTGGTACTTATGTAAAAACGAAGGCCATTTATTCAGCAGGCAGTTAGGAACACAGGATTACTGTGCTTCAGCTGGGGAAGTAGTAAATAACTAGGTTTGTATAATGGATCTGACATGGTGCATTACGCTTTGCCAAAAGTAAGCCCTTATTTTTAAACCTTCCATGAGAGCGAGCAGGCCAGACTGACTAATACCTCAGAAAGTGTCAGCGTTTCAAGCACTAACCTAATTGTCCCGTCTTGAAATGGAACAGAGGGTCCTGTGGCACCTTTGAGACTAACAGAAGTATTGGGAGCATAAGCTTTCGTGGGTAAGAACCTCACTTCTTCAGATGCAAGACTTGAATGTTTGTTCAGTTAACTTCTGGGGTGTGTAGTGTGTGTGTGTTTCTTTAAAGATCAGGGGAATAGCCAGCTACTAACAGGAAGATATTCATAACGCTATATCTATATCAATGCACGTGAGTGAATGTAACAATCATGGGGGAAGATTTTCAATGGGCTTTGGAGCAGGCCTGATGACTGGGGGAGGGATAGCTCAGTGGTTTGAGCATTGGCCTGCTAAACCCAGGGTAGTGAGCTCAATCCTTGAGGGGGGCCCCTTAAGGATCTGGGGCAAAATCAGTACTTGGTCCTGCTAGTGAAGGCAGGGGGCTGGACTTGATGACCTTCAAGGTCCCTTCCAGTTCTAGGAGATATCCTATCTCCAATAATTAAGTTCTAGTGTCAGGAACCTGTTGTCAGAAATAATTACAGCCTAGGAAATATAATGCTGGATTGTGCAATGTCTGCTGCATCCCTGCCACAAAATACAGCCCTCTGCTTTCACCATCAAGCCTGCAGCTCACCTGGCTCTGTCAGAGCCGCTTCACAAGGGAGCATGGGGCTTGGTTTTCTGTAAATGTCATCAAGGAGAAACCAGAGTATGAAATTTCATTTCCAAGTGCCATTGCGACCACCTGTGACAGTGACTGTGAAGTATGTACTTGGCTTCCCCTTCTGCCTGGGGTTAGTGGATGCATGTGAGGCTCTACCCTTCCCTTCCCAAGTTCTGTAGGGAGCCTATGGGCTTGTTTACTCCCAGAAGTTGCACCAATGTCAATGACATTGTTTTGAAAACCCATCCAGTTAAACCGACACACACCCCCGTTTGAACACTCTGATTTTGCTTTAAAAGTGGCTTGGTTTGGTTTAGCTTAAACCAATGCCTAAGGCCTGATCTAGACAGAAAGAGCCACTAATTTAACTTAAGGTGTGACTTTTAAACTGGTTTAGTGAAAGCGGGGCAAAAGGCAGCGTGGTGGCCCTGATTTCAGCTTAAACTAAGCTTATTTCAGTTTATCTTAAACTGATTAGGAATCCGCTTAAGCTAAACCAAAATAAGCCACTCTGAAACTGAACTAGACGTGCGCTGGGATCTGCAGCCTGCTGGCCATCAGGGCAAGCAGTGGGTCAAACAGCTTCCTCGGCTGCTGTTGGTCCTTCTCCTACCACTCCTTCTCCCATGCCAGCTGGTGCTTCTGGAATTCATGGGCTGGTCCAGCCTGTGGCTTAAATTCTGCATTTCTTAGAGCAGGTCATCCCTGATCCTTTTCCTTTCCTTTCCTCCAGTAATTCGGGTCTTTGCCCTAGGAGGTTGGGTGGTTGCCTCAGGCCAGCAGAGATGGAAGGCCCTGCCATGGCCAAGTGTGAGGTTTTTTATGTCCATGGAAAGACAGAAAAGTTTCTCCTTTTTAAACGTTCTGTGTCACAGCAAGACCACAAGTTGACATTTTTATCTCCTCGGTAGACTTTTATTTAACTCTGCACAGTTGCCCGTTCAGAAGCAGCTGCATCTGTTGCCCAATATATGCTGACTAGCGCATAGATATATGTAGTATTTGCACCATCTATATTAGTATGCATTAAACACATAATATTAATGACAATTATATAGCCCAAAATTAGCCTATATCTTTTATAATTCTGCATCCCATAATACCTTGCATTAGCTGAAGTAAGTTTTGCTTGCAGTAAATAGGAAAACCGTCAGGATCAGGACATAAGAGTTTTTTTTACCATAGCACCAGGTAGAGTGTCACGCTAATAGGCCAATACTGGCGTGTCCCCCAAAACAGGACAGGACATACCCTAGTACAAACCTTGGAGGTGACCTCACAGACCAGTACTTGAAATGCTAGTACCCAAGACAAAGATAAGGACAGGAAAAGACCAACAAGTTAAGGACTGGCACAAACTGATGGGTTGGATTTTAGTGATATGTAAAGAGATATGTAATCTTACTCCTGGGAGAATTCTGCCCCCCCAAAATTAAAAATTCTGCGCACAATATTTTATAATTCTGCAAAACTCTGCATATTTTATTTGTCAAAATAACACAATATAATTGTTCCAGTTTCAATTATTTTGGTAATTTATTTCAAAATAACAATACAGACACACACAAAAATCCCCCCAAACGTTGAGAGTTAAAGAAACCGCTATTACAACTCAGTTCCTGTTTCTCTGCCCCCTCCCCGCCCCAGAGCCCAGCCACGGGGCGCCCTCCAGCCCAGATACCTGCACTCTTCCCCCCACAGAGCCCAGCCACAGGGCCCCTCCAGCTAGGGTGACCAGACAGTAAATGTGAAAAATCGGGATGGGGTTGGGGGTAATAGGAGCCTGTATAAGAAAAAGACCCCAAAATCAGGACTGTCTCTATAAAATCAGGACATTTGGTCACCCTACCCCTAGCCCAGACACCTGCACCCTTTTTGCGTACTGCTGCTTCAAACAGGAGTAAGTCAAAGCACACTGGGGAACTTTCGGTGCAGAGCGCAGGGTCCGCACGGACACTTAGCGTGCAGCACGCTCGAGCACTGTAGATTTACACCCCATAGGGCCACGCATTAACTCCTTGTACAGAAATGTCTTCATTTAGCAGTCAGCAGGTCAAGCCCAGCTAGAGTAAATCACTGGGTGCACGTAATTTCCCCTCCCCCTTGGAATCCATCTTTGATCACACATTATAGAGGGGAGGAAGGGGGCCATGGGAAGGGTGTGGCTTCTGCGCTCAAGTGAAGCAAAGTCCACTCCATCACACTTATTATCCTCCATGGCAATAATTCCATTGGTCATAAACAGGCAAAACGCGCCGACTACTGCTGCACCTCCCCGCCAGGCTATAACAGAAATGGTGGGGGCTTCTTACCCAGCTGTGACTCTGCCTCTGAAGCTGCTTCCTCCCTGTTCTGTTCCCCAGGCCCTTCCCCAGACAGGTCTATGGACTGGAGGGCATCCTCCAGTCGGCCTGGCTGCATGGTCTGGTCTAGGGGCTGTTCCTGCTCCCTCAGCTGCCCACGTCCCCTTTGGCTCTGCTGGTCCCTCTCTCCCAGCCTAAAAATCAGATTGATTCACTTTAAAAGCCCATCAAGCCAGGCACTGGGCACCGGGCTTGGGGCAGGACTAAGCACCTGGTCCAAATTACTCTTAGGGGCAGGTGAATGGGGGAATCCAGACTTGCCACTGGTGTCCTTTGCCTTGCAACATATGCCCTTAGCAGTCTTCTATTTCTCTCGCGGCACTGAGGTGCAGTCATCTTCGTCTTTTCCTCCTCCAGCCTCTCAGCAATGCGGTTGTAGAGCAGCTGATTCTGGGTGCATCTCCTGCAAGCATGGCAATGACTGGCCCCACAGCAGCGGTCTCTGGGTGTGCACCTCTGGCCAACTGGCAGCCTGCTGGGATGAGGAGCTCCCAGGCAGCATCACGGTACAAGTGAGCTGTGAGGGAATGGGACAGGCTGTGCAGACTGAGGGGCATGACCACCAACCAGGTGTATTTGAACTGGGAGGTGCACAGGAAGTGAGGAGGTAGAAAGGCAGGAACTACAGCCCTGGGGGGAATGGTGGGAAGGCCTTGGAGGACTATCACAGCCCGAGCTCTGTGACCTGGGCTTCTGCTGTATCCTGAGCTCCAAACTTATACCCCCAGCTGGGCAAGCAAGCCCAGGTTCAATGTCGTATTGAGCTGGGTAAAAGTGCTTGTGTGTGGATATTAAGGGAGGTTGGGCTAAACCATGGGTAAGAGTCTGTGTTAAGTGTGCAGTGAAGACAGACCCCACTAGCTCCTGCAGTGACGAACCACGGCACCTCCTTTGCAAGATTGCTCTTGTCAGACGTCAGCTTGTTTGCCATTACGGAGAAATACAGGTAATGTTCCTGTAAAGCTGTCATTCCTAATGGGAACTCGATGTGGTTACAGCCCCGCTGGGGCAGCTGGAGAGCTAGGTTTCTAACCTTAAAATCAGCCAAGTGTAGTAAGTTAATGATTAGATTTATCCTACAGCAATCTAATGAGAAGCAATACAGCCAAGCACTTTCCATGCAGTGACGCAAATCTGAATCTTAATAGAAGCTGACAGCCTGACCCTGCTACCACGCTCTGGCCAAGGAAAATTATCTTGATCGCTCCCTGGAGAAACCAGCCAGGGCTTTAATATGCTTTTTCAAAACATTTATTTGACCAGCTTTTAAAAAAAAAAACCCGTAGTGATTCAGGGCTGGGTTACATGACCTCTGCTAGCTCTTCCCTTTCTAGAGTCATTGCTGTGTAGGATGCGCAAGATAATAAGGCTGCCCTCAAAAACTTTGGAAATACCACTGCATAACCAGTGACCTAGTGGAAGGAGTCACAACAATGGTTAGGCAAAATACTGGTAAAGAATTGTGGGTGAGCATTAAAGTAATCCAGCTCATGTAAATTGTAGATGCATGGAAAAGTGTTGGTGCCTGTTATATATATGTGATCATGAATATTAGTTCCTGTGAAGATTATCTCCATGGGCTGGGATTTTCAAAGAAGCAGCCAAGTCACTTAGGTGCTGTTGAAAATCTGATCCCAATTCCCCCTGCTGTTCAGTGGGGTTTGGGCACCTTAGAGTAAACCACAACCCACTAATGATTCAACCATTTCCACGTAAACTTCCCCTTCCTGCCTCTTCCCTCTCAGGTGAGGGGAAATACAGCCAGCTCTCTTGAGCCAGCGTGGTCTGAGCTCACTGTTACCAGAAAGGCAAGGAGCAGTGGAAGCATGGCTAAGAAGTCGTTAAGCTTTGGTTTGAGATTGCAAAACCAGAAGAAGATAATTAAAACCATGGCTATGAGATTTATTATGGGACAGTAAATTGTTCTTAGCAAGTCACTGACTTCATTTTTCTGCTCAGATTTAAGCTTTCTGTGTCAGGGATTGTGTCTTTCCTTCAGGTTTGCATAGCGCCTGCAACAGGTGGGGCCCTGCTTGGGGCTGATCTAATTTAAATACTAACTCCTCCGTAGCTGTTCACCAAATAATGTCTAGGAATCCTTTTTGCTCCCCAGACTGCTGGTGAGTGGTTCTTTGTGAGTGCTCATTAGTTTAAATTTGAGCTGTGTTGGTTTGATTTGATGCAGGTCATGTGGTCTGGCTTCTGTTCACACGTTATATTCACGCACAAAAGCCGTGCGCAGTTGATGTAGCATTCTTCCCCCTTCTGGTGGTAGCTAGGCCACCTAGAGATTGATGTGTCTGCTACCAGCTTGGCTAACAGACACAAGTGTTTTTAGCTCAGACAGGAGAGACTCAGGCATTGAGAACCAGATGTCCTAGGTTTAATTCCCACTGTTGGTGACCTAACCATGGCATTGGTATGACATAGGTAACATCCTGTAGCCTGAAACCTTCAAGAGTAGAGAGCTCACTATTGAAACCTGTTGACATACAGGGAGAAGAATGGCTCAGAGCTGTTTGGGAACTCCAGATGAACGGAGGCTACACAGGGGAGGGAGCTCTCTGCTGCCTTCTGTTGGGGAACAAAAGGAAATGACTGAGGGGGCCACACTGCATTTGCATTTCAGCTATGTGACAATTTGGGGCATTTTTGGTTAACATACAGTTAAGTTTTGAGCCTGGGGGCAATAAAATGCTATTGCCCCTGTTGGAAAATGAAGGGATGAAAGAACTGCACCATATGTGCCTGGGATGAGGGGTCACCCTGACTGAAACTGTAATCGGGCATGATTGGGTAAGGGATCGCAGCATAGGCAGGCTCTGGTTCTGCTCCCATGGGACTCTTTGTGGGTGAGCACTCTGTTAAGGATCCTATATACCACTTATTTTTCTCTAAAAAGTTAAGTAGCGAATGCAGCAAATGGTAAAGAGCTTACCTGACCAATGAACCTACTTATAGGATTCTGGTTTAAGCTTCCCTTCCCAGCAATTAAAGCTGAAATCACCTCAGCTTGGTTACATGGTAGAGCCCCGGTAGCAGCCCAGACACTACTGACCTGCTAGAATCCTTGGACTCCACCACTCTAGGACAACAAACAATGAGTGAGGAGCAGGGATATGGTAGAATGCATCAGCCACTTACAACTATCAGAGGAGGAGTGAGGTTGTTGGGACTATTGCCAAGACACCCGAGGTGGCTGGGGGAGTCTTACCTAAAACTGTTCATTTATTAATTGCTGGTTTTCCCAAATTCATTCTGTTGTCCATGTGCTTTTCTCTCTCCCTCCCCAGCTGGTAAAGTTCTCTTGGTTTTAAACCCCTGCACTCAATGCTTATGAGTGGAGAAGTATTGCCTACCAAGGGCACACAAGGCAGTATATATATTTTCCCAGGTTTCTGGTTGGGGGCTTGAGCTGGTGTTGTTTGGCTTTAGAAGGAACCCCTACAGAATTGAACCTGGCCCTTTTTTGCTGATGACAAGACCTGGTAGATATGGTTGCACGTGTAACTCTTACACCAGAAGCCTAACTGTGAATATTCCTATTTCCAAACTTCAGATTTGCTTTCCATGACTACCCTTTAGCGTTCACGTCGATTTCCCTGTTTGGTGAACATCTCTGCCAGCCAACTACTTCCCTAGAATATTTGCAGGAATTCGTCATGAGAAGGGGCCAAAGTGAATTGGGTGGTTTTATTCCAGGGAATCTTCTTGGAAACTTGTTGCAGTGACAACCTAAAACCCAGCCAAAATTAACCACTTCCCTCTGTGGGATGCCTTGGACCAGGAAGGAATGATACTTCTAATCCTGATGTCCCCTAGGAGGGCCAGGCGGGGATTAACTTGCCCTACAACTAGCCTTAGCATTTGGTCTATGAAATGATGTACACAAACCCCCAACATAACTGATGCCTATCGGGCGCAACCACACCGCTATGCACAGCACCCAAAAGGCTGGGTCTGGAACTGTTCATGCTTAATTGAGCAATCCATATGAAAACGGAACTTTCCTTCTTTACCCAACCTGTGTAAGGGGCCGTTCCCCCAGCCCAGGGGTGACTAAAATGGTGAGTACAGTCTCCCTGCCCTTGTGGCCGGTGCCCCAGGAGGACTCACTGAGAGGTAAACTGCTCAATGACGACAGCCCCGTGGAGTGCGTGAGATTCCATCAGGGCTGCGGCAGGTGTGATGTGGACTGGGAGCAAATTCCTGCTGCATGACATTTGGCAGCGCTCCTCTCCTGGGAGCATGGGGAGTGTGGAATATACTGGTAGATTCTTGCTCTCTAGCTTATCCAGGCTAGTGAATGGGACGGGAAGTCCAGCAATCACCAGGTTTTTGCCATGGAAAATTGCCAAGGAATTGATCGTGCCCAACGTGGTCTGCCTAGACATGATCTTCAAGTGACTGAGGGCAGCAGGGTGCATCAGAACCGCCCATGCCAGCTACCCAGCCCAGCAATCCAATGCCCAGTTTCCTTGAAGTCCCATTTGGGTCTGTCCACAATGAGGGTCTCTGCTGCATATTGGGAACTAAATCAGCACATGAAATTTCCACTGGTCATTTCCCCCTCGGAACCAGTACAAATTATTCCCCGGAGCTGTGCCCTTAGGGTTACGCTTCTGAAGGGCTCATTAGAGAGGGAAATTCTGGTCTGGATGAATATCTTGTAAAGGCATCATTAAATATTAATAGGCCCTATCTCCTGCACCTTCGGGGCTGGAACCAGCTGGGCAGAGCATGGTCACCTGCTTCTTAGAGACTGTCTTTTTTTCCTATAAAAAGACACTGGCCTTTGAAATAGAAACCAGAATAAAGCATGACTGGGGATGGGGCGGGAGGGCTCTGAGTCTAAACATTCAAGAGCCAGGGAATTCAGTGCTGAGGATGGTAACTCCGACCAGTCCTCCAGCCATATATAAATGTGCCCTGATTCTGCACTGCTGTTGTTACATAGGAATTGCCAGTCCAGAGCAGACTCCATGCACAACGCACAGTCAACCTGTGGAACTCTGACAATGTTAACGGGAGATGTGCTGTTGGGATGGTGCAGCTCATGCCCTTGTCCCACTCGGGACTGTTCCCCAGTACTGCATGTTGTGACTGGAAAACAATACGACATCTGCTGGAGTGTCACTAAGGGGTGCTGCAGCACAGACTGGTCTCAGCAATTAGTATAGAGTCACTTTTAAAATTGTCCCTGCTTAAAAATCCTCTATTCTTAAGGCCACAGTAGAACTGTATCTTTCCCCCAGGTAGATGTTTGCAGGAATGGCCATTGCACAGCCATTTTGGCCACACATAAAATTCACTGCTCCACTAGCACATGGCCCCTCCCATTGCCTCTGCTGCACCTGAGTGTCTGACCCAGGACAGGCTTGCCCCATCTTCTGCAGGATGCTGGTGGCGTGAGTAGAAGGTTGGAGTGGCTGGGGTCTCACCAGCATTGGGGGCACTAGCCTGCAAGTTAGGAGCCCAGAATTCAATTTCTTTGTCCGCAACAGGCTTTCCGAGTGACCTGGAGCGAGCCACTCAGGATTGGCTCCTCAAAGGAATTACCTCTATATCTCAGTTCTTCGTCTGACATGGGGACCATAGTGCTGCCCTACATAACAGGGGTGTTGTGAGGATAAATCCATTGAAGACTGGGAAGTACTCAAATACTACTGTAGCGGGGATCTTAAAAGTATTTTACAGAGAGAATTTCCCCATGTTTGGGGGAGTATTTGGGTCTGATTGGGAACAGGATCCGAAAGGCTTTGGTTTACTTTACATTTTAAAGAGTCTTTTAATGAATAAAAGCCACAGGCAAAACGTCGATGACCTGGGAATATGGTGGAGCTGTGTGAAATATTTGCAGTGAAATCCAAGGGAAAGGCAACTCTGTGGAAAGATGGATGGTCTTTCTTGGGCTGCAGGCAGCGAGTCTGGAGCCTTACAGCCTACAGTATTCTTGGCAAGGCTCAGACCACTTGTGTGATGGTAGCCAAGTCACTTGGGCCAGATCCAAAGAGGTGTTTATACCTTAATTCCTCTGGGCCTTCATGTCTTTTAGTCTCTCTGCGCCTTGGTTTTTCTATCTGTAAACTAGGGATTAAAGCTCATCTGATTTACCTCATCTAGTTTGGTTACAAACTTGAAACCCACACCAGGTTTGCCTAAACACTCATGGAAAGTCTGCGAAGCTCAAATGAACCTGAGCCCTCTTGGAAAAATGTACACGGACCTCTCAGGTTTGCCTGCTTTCCCCTCAAACCAGGGACTGGATCCTGCAAACCTTTCCCCAGGCAAGTTGTCCTTACTCGTGTGTGTATTGCCCGATGCTGATATCGGCTCACCTCTGACAAGAAGGCCACTTCTGTAGGCGCCTACACATGGATTTTGATGCCTCACTGTGGGCTTTCACTTTGAAGATTTTGGACATAATACTTAGCACCGAAGTTGTCCACATGTGGTACAGACATTAGCTAGTCCTCACATCTGTCAGACAGGTTTTATAGATGGGGAAACTGAGGTAGAAGATGAAGTAACTCATGGCCACTAAAGGTACGTCTACACTTCAAAAAAAAAAAGTCCCTGTAGCAGTGATTCTGCGAGCCGAGGGGGACACCTACACTGCTATTTTTAGCTCCTGAGCACGAACCCTGTGAGCCTGAGTCAGTTGTCCTGAGTGCTGAGACTCGCTGCCGTGTTTTCTGCAGTGTAGACATACCCTCAGTGAACTAGTGGTGTATTCTGAATGAAAGCAAAGGATTTGCTGACTGCCTGTCCTGCTTGCTTTCATTCCTCTGGACTACACCAGGAGACAAGGCCCCTTTCTATCTGGCTAATGACTTGTTGCAGCTCAGTGCATGGAACATCAGGACAGGAAATTCTGACAGCTGCAACTCACAAACTTTCTGGTCATACCCTATCCCAAAGGTCCTGTTGGTATGCGATAACATGCAGCCAGATACTCAGCTGGTGTAAATGAGAGTAGCTCCATGGGTTTCAGGGTAGCTATGCTGTTTTACAGCAGCTGGAGAGCTCACCCTTTGGCTTCAATGGAGCAGTCCCAATGTATACTATTGGCTATAGTAGGGCTACATGGATTTACACCAGTTGGGGGTCTGGCCCATAATGGGATACTTGCAATCTCTAAAAATGCTGTTTCGGTTTGTACCCCTTCCAATTGCTGTTAAATAAGTTACTGTGGCTTGCTGGGTTCTTGGAATTTTGCTGTCCCATCCAAATCAGAACTCTTGGAGTTATGTGCGAATGGCATATTTCAGGAATGAAGTGTTTTTTCTCTTTTAAGCCAAAAATCTGAGTGAAGTGCTGAACGTTTTGCCTGCGTATAAAGCTGAGTATGAAATTCAAGAGTTGCCCCAGTGCGAGTCAAGTCTGTAGCTATAATCATAACATCGGTTGCAGATACCACCAATTGCCTCAGAACTCAGAGATCTGAAGGCCCCATGCTGGGTTCTCCCACATGACTTTCAGAAGAGTTGAACCTGAGACCTTCCGCTTACAGCACCGACCAGCTGAGCTAAAAGCATAGACTGCCTTACAGATGTTCTCTCAGCATGTCCGAAAATACGTGTACTGTTTCTTTACATCTACAGAAAGCCATGCAAAGTGGGGATTGGGAAGGATCTAGGCAGCAGCTCTACAGTGAAGCAGAGAGAAAGCAACAGCTTGGAAATGATATTGTTTTCCTTTCTGCAGTCAAGTGCCTTGCTCAGTGTTAGAAGAAAGCATGCTATAATCTGTGGACTGGTCTACACTGAGGAGGGGGAGGGATCGATCTAAGATACTCAACTTCAGCTACGCTATTTGCGTAGCTGAAGTTGAAGTATCTTAGTTTGACTTACCTGGACATCCTCACGGCGGCAAGTCGACCGCTGCAGCTCCACCGTCGATTCCACTTACTCCTCCTGCCGAGGTAGAGTACAAGCATCGATTCGGGGATCGATTTATCGTGTCTAGACGAGACGCGATAAATCGATCCCCGATAGATCAATTACTACCCGCCAATCCAGCGGGTAGTGTAGACGTGGCCTGTGACACCTTCCCATTATCATATGGCAGCACATGTTCTTATTTATGCTTAAGGAGGCCTCTGGGATGCTGGAGCTCCTTAAGAAAAACTCAGTACAGTTGCTTCTTTATGAATAAACCCTTGTTTTAAAAACTGCTCCTAAGAACATTTTAAGTGTATTCTGATGTAGCCAATGCGCTCTGGGATATTTGCCTTGTGTAGGAATATATTTGCTCATGGGTATATTTTTTCTCAGAAGCATCCAGGTAAAAACCTTATGTTTAATTCAATACATTTAGCCTTCAGGGATTGAGAGTTGTGTAGATTTTTGTTTGGTTTTTGTTACACCTATAGCTCCCCAAAGTGCTAGAAAATTCATAGACATAATGGAATTCATCTATTTCTCGCTATTGCAATTCCACTTGTAAAGGAAAATGGATAATGGCTCGATCTCATCTATTAAACTAACAGATGAGTCAAACAGACCTTTTGCCAAAATGGCTGTGGACAATGTTGTCCATAGCACTAGAGGCAGCGTGTTTGGGTCCATCTGCGCTGGCGTTGGAGGTATAATTTGCAGCTGACTGAGCTAGCCAGCTAAAAACAAATGCATAGCCATGCCTGCACGGGAGGCTGGATGGGCAGCCACCCTGAATACAATCCTCTCTGAAACCCTAGAGATACACTAGGGTTTACCAATTGTGCCACCATAGTTACTCTTCTATTTTTAGCATGTTTGCTCCCCCAGAACTGGTGCAGGTATTCATAGATTCCAAGGCCAGAAGGGACCATTGTGATCATCTATTCCGACCTTCTGTATAACACAGGCCAGAGACCTGCCCCACAATAATTTCAGAGAAACACCCACTCTTGATTTACAAATTGTCAGTGATGGAGAATCCACCACGGCCTTTGGTATGTCTAATAACACCTCCAGCTCCAATGCCCAGGTGCCCTTTGACTCTCTCAGTCCTCCAACAAAGATCTAAAACCGGCTTCCAATGTGAGGCTCAAAAAGGAAGTGCTGAGATTGGGATCCAAACATGGCAACTCTGACCTAGCTGCATTTCTCTAGAGGCCCGGGGGCAGGGGAGTTATCCAGGGGTTTGGTTTGGGCCTAGGCCTGGTTCCCATGTATAAATTTGTTCGCTGTGGGATATTGCTTTCTTATCCTTCTAACGGTTCCCCAGCTCGGTGTGTGTGGCCAACCCCAGGCATTCAAGAAACATGAGTCGGACTCCACCCCCACCATTCTGAGAGAGAGACACACACACTTTGGATTCTTTTTTATTTGCCTTCTGGTATTTGAAGTGAGTCCATGTCCCCAGATTGAAATGCTTAAGGCTTTAACTGCCTGAACGACAGAACCAGACACCGTAGCTCAAATCCAGTAGCAGGCTCATCAGCTGCTACATATGGACTAGCCGCGGGGGGCACAGGGAGCTACTGGGTTAGGCCTGGGTACGCAGACATATACCGCCCACGTAGTGTATGTTTGATGATAAAAACAGTAAACTAAGTACACATTTAACCAGGAAAATAAAAGGAAAAGAGACTCCCACATATGTGATGTGCTGAGGTTAATATTGAGGTGAAATCTTAGCTTTTGCAATTCCTAACTTAAAAATTAATAAACAAATAATAATAAAAAAGCCCAACAATGAAGCAAAATACAGCAAACAAATATGAAAATCCAAAACTACTGTAAGATTTGGGATATTTCTATCAATGAACCAAGTTTTATTAGCAGGGCAGAGTGAAAGAGGAACTAAGTGGGGCTAGTTTACTCCTAAATTAATGTAGGTTAGGCAGTGAAAAATTCTGGTCAAAATGATCAACCCCAGGCACCTAAATTTCAGCTCCTAACTCCGTGTAGCTCCCTCCCACCATTTCCTCCCTGGGTTACTCCTAAAGGATCCTCTGGGAGTAAACCTGAGCTGATCTATGCAATGTGTCTAGCTCAGAAGTATCAGTTATAACCAACAGACCTCCAATATCCTCTTAGACTACCTTAGACACCTTTACTTATCCATTAGAAAACCATGAGGTAACAGACTGAGCTTAATTAAAACGTCACAACCCCTGTAAATCAGCAGGGGGCATTTCAGTAAATCAATTAATAAAAGGCAGTTTACAGCAGTAAATAAAACGTAACCGACTGCACACTCACGCCAGTTACCCCACCTGGAGTGTGCGCCCCTCTGACTGTCAGAGATCTAGACACTTGCGTGGGCGCTTGTGAAGATCTTGAAGCCCAGGACAGCTCGCTGGGGTCCGGTAAAGCAGCCCAGCCAACGCAACAAGGGGCAGAGTGATTCTCCTGTGGGATTATTCCATGCTGGAGATGGGAGTCGTTATCACCAGAGGTCAGTAACCCTGGGTTCTGGTTAGATAAGAGCACTCCCTCTCCTCCCAGGCTCAAGGACACCTCTTGCTGTGCCCCTTCTCTGCAAGCACTTTGCCAAACAAACAAGGTGGTGGTGACTCCCACTGCCTTCATGCAAGCCCACCTCAGCCAGTTCTGGGCACCGCAACAGTCTCTGCCCTGGCTCCCGTGAGGCCCAGCAATAGTCTCGGGGGCTCCCTGCTTGGTTAAAGCCCCAGCAGTTTCTCAGACCCAGCTGCTGGCTTGGACAGAGCTCCACAAAGCAATCTCCACTCCTCTGGCCAGGATCTCAGCTCCCCACCAAGAGGGAGCCCACCGCATGTTGCTCCTGCAGAAGTCTTTCTCTTCCCCAAAGCACCATGGGAACTGTAGGTTGGGTGCAGAACTGAGGATCTTCCTGGCAGGTGTGGTCCCAATGATGTTCAGAGGCCCCTCTAGCAGCGGGTGCCTATATCCATGTTTAGGTTCCTAATTAAAAGTGGTCTGATTTTCAGAGGTGCTTAACTCCTGCACCGGCTGCACTGGCCCTGCAGGTGCTCAGCAATAGGGTTGCCAGGTGTCCAGTTTTCGACCCGAATGCCTAGTTGAAAAGGGACCTTGGCGGTTCCAGCCAGCACTGCCAACTGGGCTGTTAAAAGTCCGGTTGGTGGTGCCACGGGTCTAAGGCAGGCTAGTCTTTGCCTCTCCTGGCAGCACACTGCGCCCCGGAAGTGGACAGCAGGTCCGGGTCCTAAGCGGGGGGCCCACAGGTCTCTGCGCGCTGCCCCCAGCCCAAGCACTGGCTCTGCATTCCCATTGGTCAGGAACCGCAGCCGATGGGAACTGGGGGGCGGTGCCTAAAGGCAAGAGCAGTTCACGGAGCCTCCTCGCTCCACCGCCTAGGAGCAAGACCTGCCGGCTGCCTCCAGGGTGCAGTGCAGAACCAAGACATGCAGGCAGCCTGCCTTAGCCCCCTGCGCTGCTGACTGGGAGCTACCTGAGGTAAGCCCGTGCCCCAGCTCTGAGCCCCCCCAAACCCAGAGCTCCCTCCTGCACCCTAAACCCCACATCGCTGGCCCCACCCCAGAGGCTGCATCCCCAGCCAGAGCCCTCACTCATCTTGCCCCCCAACCTCCTACCCCCTCCCACACCCTGAACCCCTCATACCAGGCCGCAGCCCAGAGCCCACACCCTCAGCCCAAAGCCCATACCCGCTCCCACACCCCAACCTCCTTTCTCAACCTGCAGCTCCCTCCCGCACTCAGAATCCCTCGTCTCCACCCCCAAGCCTGGAGCTGGGCCGGCTCCAGGCACCAGCTGAGCAAGCTGGTGCTTGGGGCGGCAGACTGTTCGAGGTGGCATTCTGCCCAATCCTTTTTTTTGTGTTGTTCTTGTTCCGCTCTGGCTGCCCTGTAGGGGGCGGCGGCGCGGAGAACCAGAGCGCCCTTCAGGGCAGTCCTCTTCCTTCCCTCCCCGCCAACTGGAGCGGAGCCCTCACGGCAGGCAGCAGGAGGCAGGAGGTAGGAAGCGGCGCAGCGGGAGGGGCCGCGTGGCAGCGCCCCTGCTGTAGCCCTGGTCGCCCCCTTCTCTCTCTCTCCCGCCCTCTCCCTCCCCCTCCCTGCACCCGCGCTCCGGCCATGCCGCAGGTTTTTGTTTTTTGTTTTTGCTTTGCCGTTCTGGCCGCCCCGTGTTTTTTTTTTGTTTGTTTTTTTGCTTAGGGCGGCCAAAAAGCCAGAGCCAGCCCTGGCCTGGAGACCCCTCCTGCACTCCAAACCCCTCTTCCCTGGCCCCACCCCAGAGCCTGCACCCCCAGTTAGAGCCCTCACCCCCTCCCACACCCCAACCCCCTGCCCCAGCCCAGTGAGTGAGGGTGTGGGAGAGCGAGCCATCAAGGGAGGGGGAATGTAGTGAGTGGGGACAGGCCTCGGGGAAGGGGCCAGGCTCTGGTGTTCGGTTTTGTGTGATTAGAAAGTTGGCAACTCTGCTCAGCAGCCAGGCCTCTTTCCATTTAGATGCCTACATCTGGATTTTGGAGTCAAACTATAGGCACCCACATTTGACAATTTGCAAGGCAGACTTTCTTCTAATAAGCAGAAGATATGCAGCTGGACTTGGAATGCTATATTCTCAGGCGGACCTGAGAAACGCAAACCAGAGGTGCTAACCCATTTAGAAAATCCTGCTCTTCCTAAATGCAGGAGCGGCCCCATTTCTTCCTTTCCAACACGCCCTTCCCCTCGGAATTCACTTATTTTTCCATCCAACCAAGGCTGCAGTGTCAGTTTTCAGGTGGATACAATATGTCATGTAAGTACCATTCTACGGTGCAGCTTCCCAAACCTACACAGCTCGTGGGAACCAGTTTGTGTGTAACCAGATAATGAGGCAATTAGGAGTTTCTTATTCTCCAATTCTGAGCTTCTTTTTTAAAAAATGTGGCTTCTCCCCTACTACACTGCAGACAATACCTGATCTCAAGCAGGCGAGCCCTACTCAAGCCCCTTACTTTAGGGTTGCTGACCTGTCGGCGTAGTGCGTGTGGTGTTCTGTATTTTCCATGTTGCTTCTAGTTAGTAGATAAAGTCATTTTTTAAATGGACTAAATGAAATAAAGGCATGTAGCTTAAAATGATCCCAAACATTTGTGTAACATCAGTGTGTGTGTAATAAATATTTTAAATTCACACGTTAAGATAGCAACAAAACAGTGGTGATTTACTGTACAACTATCGCAGTAATTAGCTGTGCAAATACAGCAGTAATCAAGTGTGCAAATGCACAGAGTGCTATATTCACTATTGGCGACATGCAGCTAGGTGCAAAACATCTACACAGGGTTGAATGTACCCCAGCCATAAAACTGCACAGAAGAAGTGCTGTCGGGGGAACAATCACCCAGAAAGTAGCTGCACACCCTGTGTACCATAAAGGAGGGTCTTCAGGCCACTCCATGGGGGCGGTTGGAGGTGGGCTGGGGAATGGTGCTCAATGGTGTCTTCTCTTACCCGGACCCATTGAGCCAAACCTCCCTAAAAGGGATGCTGAGTAACCATAGAGGGGCTGTGTTGCACCTTGCACCCTTTCCAGGGGTTGGAGGCTGAATTCCATCTTCCATAAGTCCCTGCACCAAGCCTGACTGCTTACAAAAAGTACAAACTGCAGTGGAACTGTATGGGAGGGAGGGGCTAGCTCTGCCAGGCCCTGCATGTCACAGGGCTGGGTGCTGCCACGATTCTTACTGAAGTACTGCACACCAGTGGCCAGCCCCCTAGTTTCAGTGGGGTTGGGAGCAAGTGTTTCTTTCCGTCATATAAGGAGTACCACAGGGTCTAGCGTGTGCCCTCATTGGGCACCAGATGTTGAAGAACTCTTCAGTGGATCCATTCTGGACATGAACCGATGCAAGGAAATGTAGAAAACACTTGAGCTCTGGCATTCATGTCTGGAAGCTCACTGCTGATGGGCCGATCCAGTCACTCTGCTTTTTCACTGTACATCTGCAGGTGAATGTTGGCCTATTGAGACTCAATAGTGACTAAAGATGAGCTGGAATCAGAGCCCAATTTTGGGGGCTGGTACTTATCTCACTAATGAACCAAACCCTTCTGAATTTTGGGAAGATTCTTCTCTTAAACTGATCCTGGCTCCTTGGACCTCTCTCTTGCAGCTTCCCTCCCAATCAGAAAAGCTGTCTTCACATCCATCTTCCTTTTAATGAAGGCATTTAAGGAAAGTCTTTATGTCTGGGCATCCCCAGTGATCCTTTAACCTGTGCAAGAATGTCACTTCCTGTACCTGAGGAGGGGAAGGGATAGTACGCAGTGTATAATGTATTACAGTCCTACCCCTTCCAATAGTCCAACAAAACAGGCAAACTCAGAGTCTCATGGACTCTATGCCAGTCCCTCGGCCCCCATCTGGGACCCACTGTTCTTGGCCTCTCTCAGGCTTGAAGCCTGAACTTCTGCTCTGGGGCTGGAGGAGATAATTGAACCCAGGCCCACCCACCTCTGCGTCCAGCCCAGGGACCCTGGTTAGAGGGGTATGGACTCTTCCTTCAACCCCCAGCACTTCCCTGGGCGGCTCTTATCCTTTCTTGCTTGTCAGCGCCTCCACAGACCAGTGAATGCCACTGTGGATTGGTGGCTCCTTGGGGCTGCTTCCTAGTTAGTGATTGAGGCGCTCCTTCCAAGTCGCTCCCCATAGCGGCAGCAGGGCTGTATTCCAAACAGTCCTTCTGGCTTCCTTCTCAAGCAGGAGTCGCCCAGCTCTCCTCCTTGGAGCTGGATGTGTAGCGTAGGCCAGTTGTAGGGAATAGCCAGCGTCTTCTTCAGCTGGCCCCTTCTCCCCAATTCGTCACAAGACTCCGAGGATTCAGCAGGCAGGCCAGCCTTCTCCTGCTGTGTGACAGCCAGCCATCTGCTGTCCTTTCTAGTCAGCCCCAACCTGGACACTGACTGAGGTGTAGCAGAGCAGGGCTGATTGCAGCCACACGCTCTCATTAACCTCTTCAGGCCCACGGTGGGGTTGGTACACCCCATCACTCAGTACGAATGCAGCCCGGGTTAGGAATGTCCCAATATTGTTAGCTACTGATAGCTGTTCAGTGGCCTACGTTAAATGAGTCCCTATCAATCTCTTAGTGGGCAAATGTCCACCATACAGAATTCACTGCTTCAGTCAGTACCATTAGAGTTTCAGTTGAGGAGGTAAGTGATGAATGGGCATGGGACCTGAACTATCAAACTGCTCACTGCTATACCTTATCCCTCCAAGACCTGATTGGAGATGCTTATGCTGCGGTTTCCTTCGCTATGCTTATTCTGTGGATAGAAAGAAAATGTCTGTTGTCAGAGCTGTAAGTACCACCATCAAAATAGCAAATACAAATGTGCATGCAGGATTTTGTTTGTTTGATTAGTTTGATTTTTGCTTTATATTGTTTTTTAAGTAAAAATTAGTTTGAGACGAAGAATATCTGCAGGTAGGGCATGGAATGCAAGAGGGTACTACAAGGAATGGCGTCAGGGAGCTTTTCCATCTCTGAGTTTTTGTTCCACGTTAGCATTAAGCCCTATGTGCAGTCTGGGGAACAAAATCTCTGATAGGTTTATTCTGATAGGACCGTATACGCAAGTAGAAATACAAGCAGCTCTGAAACGACATTTTGAAGGGCAAAGTCATGAGTTTTTATCACAGTTGAAATTTTAAAACTTGAACAAAACAACTACGAGAAGCGCAAACATTCTGGAGAATTTGTGACGTCAGGAGAAATATTGCCTAGAAAAAATGTTCTGAAATTGGATCACAGTTTGAAATTTGCAAGGTTTCGATTTTGCAATTACAAAGGTTCCATCTGGTAATCTGAGCTGTTCAGGGTTTTCTGGAGAGATCTGAATGCTCACTACCAGCACCTAAAGCTGCTTCTGAAGAAGTATGAGCTGGCACAAGCCAAAGATCTGCACTAATTTTTTAATAGCCTTTTATTTATTAAACTGCTCTGGATTAAGTTTTACTTTCTTTGCTCTCAATATTTATTATTACTTCACCTGCCTTGAACCAGGAGCTGCAAGCACTTTGATAAATGGATTATGCTTCCTGGAACAATGTCCCAGCAACTAATCAGTGTCTTCCAATTCTTCAGCATAATTGCCAAAGTACCACTCTCGAAATCAAAAAGAGCAAACAACGATGTAGGGCCTGCCAGCTTCAGACTGGGTACCAAAATCTAGATATCCAACTCCGTGGTATCTTGGATCACCCCAGCTGTCTGGCTTCTTCCTGAGGTCATTGCTATGCCAGCTATAGTTAACTAACTAGTAATTTCAAAAAGCAACAGAGGGTCCTGTGGCACCTTTAAGAATAAAGACAGCACAGGACCTTCTGTTGCTTTTTACAGATTCAGACTAACACGGCTACCCCTCTGATACTAGTAATTTCAAATAGTACCAGACTGTCCCAAATTACTAAGTGCTAGATTCTATTACCTATGCTGATGCTGAGTAACACTGTCATCTCTTTGCCAAGCAGGAGCAGATGTTGGGATGTTGGGAACTTGCATGTCAGGTTCCCACTGGAGGAGAAATATGGGTATATCATAGAATCATAGAATATCAGGGTTGGACGAGACCTCAGGAGGTCATCTAGTCCAACCTCCTGTTCAAAGCAGGACCAAATCCAACTAAATCATCCCAGCCAGGGCTTTGTCAAGCCTGACCTTAAAAACCTCCAAGGATGGAGATTCCACCATCTCCCTAGGTAACCCATTCCAGTGCTTCACAACCCTCCTAGTGAAATAGTTTTTCCTAATATCCAATCTATACCTACCCCACCGCAACTTGAGACCATTGCTCCTTGTTCTGTTATCTGCCACCACTGAGAACAGCCGAGCTCCATCCTCTTTGGAACCTCCCTTCAGGTTGAAGTTGAAGGCTGCTATCAAATCCCCCCTCATTCTTCTCTTCTGCAGACTAAAAAGGCCAGTTCCCTCAGCCTCTCCTCATAAGTCATGTGCCCCAGCCCCCTAATAATTTTTGTTGCCTTCTGCTGGACTCTCCCCAATTTGTCCAAATCCTTTCTGTAGTGGGGCCCTCAAAACTGGACGTAATACTCCAGATATGGCCTCACTAGTGCCGAATAGAGGGGAATAATCACTTCCCTTGATCTGCTGGCAATGCTCCTACCAATGTAGCCCAATATGCTGTTAGCCTTCTTGCCAACAATGGCATACTTTTGACTCATGTCCAGCTTCTCGTTCACTTGTAATCCCCAGGTCCTTTTCTTCAGATCATTAATGAAGATGTTGAACAAAACCAGCCCCAGGACCGACCCCTGGGACCGACCCCTGGGGCACTCCGCTTGATACCGGCTGCCAACTAGACAGCAAGCCGTTGATCACTACCCATTGAGTCTGACAATCTAGCCAGATTTCTATCCACCTTATAGTCCATTCATCCAATCCATACTTCTTTAACTTGCTGGCAAGAATACTGTGGGACACCGTAACAAAAGCTTTGCTAAAGTCAAGGTATATCACGTCCAGCGCTTTCCCCATATCCATAGAGCCAGATATCTCATCATAGAAGGCAATCAGGTTAGTCAAGCATGACTTGCCCTTGGTGAATCCATGTTGACTTTTCTGATCACCTTCCTCTCCTCCAAGTGCTTCAAAATGGATTCCTTGAGGACCTGCTCCATGATTTTTCCAGGGACAGAGGTGAGTCTGTAGTTCCCCAGATTCTCCTTCTTCCCTTTTTTAAAGATAGGCACTATATTTGCCTTTTTTCAATCATCTGGGACCTCCCCCAATCGCAAGTTTTCAAAGATAATGGCCAATGGCTCTGCAGTCACATTAGCCAACTCCCTCAGGACCCTCAGATGCATTGCATCCAGCCCCATGGACTTGTGCATGTCCAGCTTTTCTAAACTGTCCTTAACCTGTTCTTTCACCACTGAGGGCTGCTCACCTCTTCCCCATACTGTGCTGTCCAGTCAGCAGTCTAGGAGCTATCCTTGTCTGTGAAGACAGAAGCAAAAAAAGCATTGGGTACTTCAGCTTTTCCCACATCATCTGTCACTAAGTTGCCTCCCCCATTCAGTAAGGGTCCCACACTTTCCCTGACCTTCTTCTTGTTGATAACATACCAGTCGAAACCCTTCTTGTTACCCTTCACATCCCTTACTAACTGGAATTCCAATTGTGTTTTGGCCTTCCTGATTACATCCCTGCATGCTTGAGCAATATTTTTATACTCCTCCCTAGTCATCATAGGAACATAAGAATGGCCATGCTGGGTCAGACCAAGGGTCCATCCAGCCCAGCATCCTGTCTGCCGACAGTGGCCAATGCCAGGTGCCCCAGAGGGAGTGAACCTAACAGGCAATGATCAAGTGATCTCTCTCCTGCCAAGTTTCCACGTCTTGTAAGCTTCTGTTTAAGATTTCACTGTTAAGCCAATCTGATCACCTGCCAAATTTGCTATTCTTTCTGCACATCAGTATGGTTTGTTCCTCAGCCTTCAATAGGGCTTCTTTAAAATACAGCCAGCTCTCCTGGACTCCTTTCCCCCTTATATTAGCCTCCCAGGGGATCCTGCCCATCAGTTCCCTGAGGGAGTCAAAATCTGCTTTTCTGAAGTCCAGGGTCCATATTCTGCTGCTCTCCTTTCTTCCTTTTGTCAGGATCCTGAACTCGACCATCTCATGGTCACTGCTGCCCAGGTTGCCACCCACTTCTATTTCCCCTACCAATTCTTCCCTGTTTGTGAGCAGCAGGTCAAGAGCAGTGCGGCCCCTAATTGGTTCCTCCAGAACTTGCACCAGGAAGTTGTCCCCAACACTCTCCAAAAACGTCCTGGATAGTCTGTGCACTGCTGTATTGCTCTCCCAGAAGATGTCAGAGTGATTGAAGTGCCCGATGAGAGCCAGGGCCTGTGATCTGGAAACTTCTGTTAGTTGTCTGACGAAAGCCTTGTCTACCTCATCCTCCTGGTCTGGTGGTTTATAGGAGATACCTCTAAACTTAACCTAAAGACTCTCAATAGGCATTTCTCCAGTTTCATACCTGAGCTCTGTACAATCATACTGCTCTCTTACATACAGTGCAACTCCACCACCTTTTCTTCCCTGCCTGTCCTTCCTGAACAGTTTATACCCATCCATGACAGTGCTCCAGTCATGTGAGTTATCCCACCAAGTCTCTGTTATTTCAATCACATCATAGTTCCTTGACTGTGCCAGGGCTTCCAATTCTTCCTGCTTGTTTCCCAGGTTCCTTGCATTCATATACAAGCACCTATGATAACTTAGGTTATATCCTTAGTATCTCTAGTTTATTTATCGTATGTACACCAGTCCTGGAACAGAGCTGGTCACCAATGTCATGCAGGGAAATGCCTCATTCAGGAATCTCAGTCAAACACCAGAGTCCCATCCCCAGCAAGCAACTCTGTGCTAAGAATCAACTCTTGTTAGAGAGATTAAGGCAGAAATTCTTGCTGTTTGCAATCACTTTCCCCAAAGCATCTACATCACAAAACTAACAACAATACAGCATTTCTTCCAAGACTGCCCACTCTTCTCAGATGAAGAAAAAGAACTTGTAAGACTGTGTGTAACAGCGTCATCTGGTGGCTTCTGCCCTAATAATACTGTTCTCCACATGCAGGCCAGGACTGCTTGAAGAGTGAAGTACTACTCAGCTTATGAGTGATCAGTCCCTACATTAATGATGCATATGGGTGTGACTATGGACTGATATTCCAGTTTGGACCACAATGTCTGGCTAACTTGAACCCAAACCCCGACACTTCCACCAGCCTGTACTCCAGGGATGCAGATCTGGAGACTGGTCCTGTCACAGGCAACTCAGCTAGCGGGCTGATGTAGCTCATGTAGCTATGACAGTTCTCAGGGTACCCAGGGATCTGAGTCGGCTTGTTTCCCCCTGCCTCCAGCATAAGGGAGTCTTGCTTGAGCCTGGCTGAGTGTTAGCTCGCTAACACCACCAGCCTGTTAGCCACTCGAGCACTCTTCCCTGGGCTATGCCAGCCCAGTCAACACCTTGCAGGTTAATAGTAAGTGCACCTCAGTCCCTGAGCCCCTTTGAAGCATTCCCTTGGGATATCCAGCCCCTGACATTGGCTACTCACAGAATTGCCATGACTGCTGTTCCCAAAGGAACCGCATCTATACCAGTTCTATGATTCAACTCAGGATCAGCACTTTCCTTAATGTATCAGCACTTAGCTGTATTTACAGTGAAAACAAGAATAGATTTATTATCAAAGATTCAAGTGATAGTGAGTAAGGATACTGGAAACACAGGGTTACAGATGACAAAATCATAATGCCCTTTTCTAGAGACTAAACTTAACTAACAGGTGAACCAAGAAGTTTATGTCACCAAAAGCTGCATTTTAAACCCAGGTTGGATGAGATCCTGTTTTCATGAATGTTAGCACATGGTTTACTTCCTAGGGGCAGGGCGGTGGGGTGTCTCCTTTGCTTCCTAGATAGATCCCCCCAAAGTTCATTGTCTTCGCACACAGCCTCCCTGGCTTGTTTTTTCCTGTGTGTATATGTCCCTGTTGACTTCACATCTCTTTACGGATTTCATATGTAAATGGGTATCCATTGTGTAAGCTTACAATGGATAATTTACATCTCAACAGAGAGCTAGGTGAATGAACTTACCCGACAGAGACAGATGAATGAACATCTCTTGTCTGACCAAAAACCTGTTTTTCACCTCTGCTGATGATAACTAAGGCTGCAGATTCTGTGACCTCTGTGACTTCTGCTATGGCTGTTGCGCCTGGCCCGGGGACCACCTGAGCAGCTCAGGCAGCCCCTGGGCCAGTGGCACTGGCCATTGCTGGGGCAGTCTTGGCCCACTGCGCCCCCCACTCTCCCCAGCATCAGTAGGAGTTTGGATGTGGGAGGGGGCAGGGGGTTGGGGCACGGGATGGGGTGAGGTGGGTTCCGGGCAGCGCTTATCTCGGGGGGCTCCCCAGAAGCGGTGATGTTTCCCTTATTCAGCTCCTAAGCAGAGGCGTAGCCAGGCAGCTCTGCGCACTGCCTTCACCTGCAGTCACCGCGACCAATGGGAGCTGCGGAGCCGGCACTTGGGGCGAAGGCAGCGCGCAGAGCTGCCTGGCCACACCTGTACCTAGGAGCTGAGTGGGGGGATGTCACAGCTTCCAGGGAGTTGTGGGAGCCAGGTAGGGAACCTGCCAGCCCTGCCAACTTCCTCCCCCACCCCCCGAGCACCCGCAGGGGTCCTGGGCCACCCCACCTCCAGCACCTGCGGCGCCCCTTGGACTGCCCTCCCTCAGCACCTGTGGCACTCCCGGGCCGCCCCCCACCAGATTTAGTCAGGGGTACATAGTAGAAGTCATGGACAGGTCACGGGCTGTGACTTTTTGTTTACTGCCCGTGACTTTTATTAAAAATACCCGTGACTAAAATGTAGCCTTAATGGTAATTAATACCTTGCACAAACTATAAGAACATTGTTTCAGTGTATATATATAACTCCTTACATAGTATCTGTACATACATTTCACACATATATTAATAGCCCGTGTGAGGCCAGCTTTAATTCGAGACCTCACATGACATTCCTTCATGGAGCAGAATGTACACGCTGACTCATGAGATTTCTGTAACCCCTTGCCAGTTGGCATTGCGAGTCCTGGGTCACAGTCGCACAATGCGATGGGGCCTTATTTTCAGAGCAGCTGACACCTGCACCTCTGAGTGCTTTTAGCTGGAGTTTTGGGTGCTCACCCTCTGAAAATCAGGTTTGCCCTGTGGTGTCACAATTTGGAGTCTGCTATAGAGGGATCCAAAAAATGGTAGCTCTGTTGGACGGGTAGAACTTACAGTGTTCAGTTTGGGCTTGAAGGGATCAAAAACCAGCAGTTTGTTTAGGCTTACCTTTTCGCCCATTCCCATACATATAAACTTTACAGAGCAAGCCAATGCAGCTGACAAACAGAACTTAGTGATTGAATTATAGTCAGCGGTGCCACTTATTTGCGAGAGATTGCAGGCATCAAGTTTAATGAGCGCTGGTGCTGAAGGAATTACATGCTCGGCGACGCCCAACTTGAATGGGGTGAATGTGGGTTGAGGGTCAGAGGTGGATTACCAGCTGCTGATGGGGGATATTTTTGCAGAGGTTTCTATTGTTTCCCTTTCTGAGAGAGGGCACAGTGCAGAGCCAGCAAGTTATTGCTCTGCCCAGGAGTCTGCCACCGAGATGCCTACCCTTTGGTGCCTCTACACAGCCCTGGGGCTTGGTCTTTTGTTCCCAGTTGACCTCTCCATGACTTGCTTTCTTCTCTGTTTACCCATTTTGTGAAGGATAAATCTTGCAATGGGGGATGTTGTGGCGTTAGGCATATTCAGATGAGGCTGAGTTAGTAGCTCCTGATGAGATCAAAATGCCAAAGGAATCACAAGTGTTTCCTGCCTTGTTCGAGGTTAGTTTTAAGCTCTGGTTATTGCACTATCTTTGATTTGATCTGATCCCAAGTCTTGCGATATTTGGTAAAGCCTCAGCACCCGCAGTCATGTTATCACAGGAGAATCTCCCCTTTCATTTTTTATAAAAAGATGTTTCTAGCTCTCACGGTCATGAGAAAAGCTTGTGAACATCACCTGAGTGTCAAGTATCAGGAGGTAGCCATGTTAGTCTGTATCCACAAAAACAACAAGGAGTCCGGTGGCATCTTAAAGACTAACAGGAGGTTAATAACAAGAACCGCAAATGTATTTCTTTAAAATGTCATGATTTGGGCCCGCCTCCTGATTTTTGGCTGCTTCAGGTTGGCAATACTGCTGCATCCTCTCTTTAATAGCATCTCTGCCCCTGCCAAAATCTCTCTGATCGCCATCATTGTCTTCTCCCTAGGTAGGACATCTTTTTGTAGCCTTGGACTTCTCTAATGAATTTCACTGGGAGCTGGGTGCCGAACTCCTTTACTTGCTGTAATTCTCACCTCATAGTGCTTGTCCATCCTCTGTTCTTTACAAACATTAACTAATTAATTATACCAGCACAGTTTTTTTAAACCGAATAATCTGTGTGGAGATTTACTGCAGCCCTGGAAGTAGGTGACACTGACAGTTGTTTTAATGGAACTGTGGAAAAGACAGACCTATAATTCTTACCTAGCTCTGCCTGGAGGGCTTCACTGATTGCTGAGAATCATCTCATGATAACCCTTCGTCTCAGAGTGAGGTCTCGTAATAGAGAGCTGCTTTACCCAGGATGCATGTGCCTCGCTCCTGTGAATGTTGTACATGTACACGTGCCTCAAGGGAAGGATACATTATTTTAATTTGTCTTCAGAAAAAAAAAATAGTGCCTCCATTTTCTTCTCATGTGGGAGATGCTCTACCTTCATTTTGGTGCCCGTAATATTGTCCCTTTTTGTCTATGGCGAGGCTAAATTGGAAATTAAGCCCCCTATGGAATATACATGGGGGGAAGATAATTTAAACAAGTGTCCTTGTGCTAGTGGGTAGATATTCAGCACAGACCTCTATTTCCCCTGAATGCACTAGGACTCAGTGGAGTGATAAATGGCTGGCAAGGAAGAGCTCAGATAGCTAGCCCACTGGTGCAATGGCTAGCAGCCCATTGCTGTGTGCTAGATGTGGCTTTGATGGCTTTGCTCACTGGATGCGGATAGCCCATTCATATGTCAGCGGGGATGTGCTTAGCTTAGTTATGTGCATGAGCGGTGGAGCGAGCGACCGCCACCTGGCATAGGAGTACATCTGTCTTTATGGTTAATTTATCCACCCATCAGCCTCAGGAGAGGCTGCAGCCTACTCCTGGGCAGCCTCCACCTCCCGAGAGAGAAGCCAGTACTGACACCACCACCCATCATGCTGACCAGGATTGTCTCATCATTTCCTTGTCCTCCCATGTCTGTCTGTCTCCACCTGTTGTCTTTTCCTCGTACATCAATGCTCAGCTCTTTGGGGTAGGGCCAGAGTTTTGTTCCGTGTCTGCATAGCACCTAGCAAAATAGGGCTCCTAGGTGCTATGGTAAGACAAAGATAAGATAAAGATAAGATAAATAGCCACTGGGGGGGATGGGGCCAGCAGCACCAAGCACAGGTGTAGCCATGCAAGGTTAGCCCTAGCCTCCCAGGAATCTAGGGGTACCCTCCCCAAAGGACCCCTTAGAGTTGGGTGGCTAGTCTTGGTTCCTTGCAAGTTCTGGAGGGCCGCATACCCACTCCACTGCAGGGGATAGTGGCTGGAGAACTGCACACCGGGAACTTTTCTGCAGGACACTCCATGCAAGCACTGTGTTCTGACCCTTCCGGCCCAGAGAGTTTCAGAGTGCAAATCACTAGCAGAGCATCTGGGCATATGCAACCCACCTCTGGGGAGAGGAAACACAGGTCATGCCAGCAGACTGAGCTATGTCTACAGAGCAATCGGCAGGTGTGATTGCAGCACGTGTAGGAAATCCGGAGCCGGCTTGGATCCATTTAACTTGCTAAAAATAGCAGTGTGGCTGCAACTGCACAGGCTAACCACCAGGGGCATGCACAGGCATACAAATTTGGCCGCTTTTGGAGGGGCACTTTCTGTGCCCCCTGTGGCCAGAGGAGCTGGCTCTTCTCCATGCCCCGAGGAGCTGGTTGTCCTCTTCTCCCCCTCCACATGGCCAGAGGAACTGACTCTCCTCCCCCCATCCCCCGCAGCTGGAGGAGCTGGTTCTCCCCACCTCACTCTCTCTGCCCTGGCCCCAGAGGAATTCTGTGCCTCCACTGATTGGGGGGGGGCCATGCTCCTGCTCCCTCTTGTGCATGCCCCTGCTAACCTCCTGAACACATGCTCAAGCTGCCATGGGTTTGCTACTAGTTTTAGCAGGCTGGCTAGATCAAGACTAGTTAGGGTATGTGTACCTGTGCTGCAGTCACACCTCCCGATTGCAGTGTAGGCAGATCGTAAATGGCAGTTGCCCTTTGATCAGGATCATTTGAAAACTAGTCCTGAATTCCGACTTGTTTCTACTGGAATGAGATTACAAACACTTGCGCCAGCAGAAAGCTTTGCTGTCATTCACATCCGATCCCAAGAGTGTCTCTGGATCTATCCTGGATCCAGGGCCACACAGAGATGTTCAGAGGTCCCCTTACCCTTCCCAAAAAATAGGGGAAATGGGGGTGGTGGGAAGTGAGCTGCAGAGCAGGCTCACCCCACACTCACCCTGCAGGGACAGCTCCCATCCTGGGGGCTGGGCCCAGCTCCCAGCTCCAGGCCCCGTAGCACCACTCAAGCTTGGCCTGGCCTCCCCTCTGTCATGGCAGCCAGGCCAAACCTGAGTGGACTTGGGACCCCATGTGCCAGGTCACAATGCCACTCGATTTGGGAACCCTCTCAAGCTGCCCCCTTTGCCTCCTCCCAGGAGGCCCTGCCTATATACTCTACTGAATCAAGCTTGCATCAGAGCGCTGTTTGTCTCAGCATTGCTGGGTTGTGGCTCTTGTAGGCGTTGAGGACAATTGGTGGAAAAGCTAAGGCAATGTAATTCCAGCACCAGTAAATTGGCAGACAGGGGCGGCTCTATGTATTTTGCCGCCCCAAGCATGGCAGTGAAGCAGCTTCGACAGCGTGCCTGCGGGATGTCCGCTGGTAACACGGATTCGGCAGCATGCCTGCGGGAATTGCCACTGAAGCTGCGGTGGCTGGCAGGCCGCCCCCCATGGCTTGCTGCCCCAAGCACGCGCTTGGGGCGCTGGTGCCTGGAGCCGCCCCTGTTAGCAGAGCACAGGGAGTGCCCCAGCCTAGGCCATTAACTTTTCCTAGTGTTTCAGCAACTCCTCTGGGTTGTGTTTGTTGTATTGGCTCTCCATTGGGTGTCCTGGAGAGCACAGGCACTAACTTCCTCTCTACCTGGGGGGTGCTCGATTCCCCCTCAGCCTCCCCCACTCCACCCCTTCCCCCAAACCTCCACCCCCCCGCCTCTTCCAGACCCTGCTCCACCGCTGCCTTTCCTGCCTCTGCTCCATACCTGCCCCTGCTCTGCCCCTTCCCCAAGGCCCCCCACCACCACCTCCCTCCCCCGCTCCATTCCCACCCCACCTCTTCCTCGCCTCTTCCCTCCCCCCCCAAGCGCCCCGTCCCTGCTCCTCCCTGTCCCTCCCAGCACCTCCTGCACGTCATGGAACAGCTGATTGCCGCAGGCAGGAGGCGCTGGGAAGGAGGGGGAGGAGTTGCTCAGCAAGGCCGCCGGTGAGTGAGAGGCACTGGGGGGAGGATGGGGGTGTGCTTGGCTGCTGGTAGGCGCTAAGCACCCAATAATTTTTTTCTGTGGGTGCTCCAGCAAAATTGGTTCCTATCCATAAGTAACCAGAGGTTAATCTCATTTAGCAGTGAGAAAAAAAGAATTTAGCAGCTCGTCAGTTACTAACAGCTTGTGATACAATGTGAGACCAACAACTGACTCCTAATTAGTTGCTTTACTTTTTTTTTTTTTTTTTTTTTGGCTTCCAATATTCTCTTGAAATGCCTATAATCCTCATGCTTCCCTGACAGACTGCGCCAACTCCACCACGGAAATAGTTAACCCTTTTTCCTGGGGAAAGGTTAGACCTGTTTTGGCTTTATTGCAGAGACCCTCAGGAGAGGATAGAAATAGGAAGGCCTTCTTCCCCTCAGTCAGGCTCCTTTCTCTCCTCGTGTAAGTCACGGCCTCACCGTGCAGTGCATACAATTGTGTGGGAACCCTCTGTCCTGGGAAATTAGGGTTACCAACCCTCCAGGATTGTCCTGGAGTCTCCAGGAATTAAAGATTCATCTTTCATTAAAGATTATATCCCGTGATGAAACTTCCAGGAATACATCCAACCAAAACTGGCAACCCTATTTCTTTCTGATGCCTCTGAGTGACTGTCCAGTTGTGTCTTAACTAAGGCTAGTAAATATTGGTTTATAGTTAAACTTGGCTGCAAACTAAGTGGGGCATACAGGCAAACTAGGGTACTTCAACAGCAATGGAAGTCATTGGTCATGTTTTTAAAGGGTGTCCTATTAACGTAAATGCAAAATGTCAGTCATCTGTATAAACCGCCTTATGTGCGCGTGTAGACGGGGTTGTTGCCTGAATTGTCTGTGCACAGCTCCAGTAACTGGGTGTGCAAACAGGCACACGTGCAAATTCAGAGCTCTCAGCAATCTGCGGGGGCTAACTTTCAGAAACAGTCTCCGTTTTGCCAGTGTGTTTTTGCAAGCACAGATAAATGCTGTCACTTGCACTTGCTCTTACACACTGACCCGCCTGACTTGTCACAATCAGGCCGGTAGGTACGTGTGACACCATTGTGCCCACATGGTTGTCGGGGCAAGAAGCTCATAAAAATCAGACCCTCTATGTCAGAGCCACATACTTCAGTCAGAGTTCTACCCACCCACCACTGTCTAATCCTTTTTTACAACATACAAAGCTATTATAGCTTAACAATTGCTTGGCAAAGAGATGACTAAGAGGCGATATAACTGTCTACTCTAGCAGCAGAGGAACAAGTGTGTAGGATTCTTAAAGGAGAAATTACTAGCAGGAATAAGAAGAAATTATAAAAAGGGAAGTTTGGGTTAAACCTTAGGAAAAATATCCTAATAGTGAGAACAGTACGTCTATGGGATATCTTTCAAGGGGAGGTTTTGAAGAGCTTGTTGCTCAGAATTAATCTGATCAATACCCTTGGGCAGGGCAATCTAGTGACCAGGTTAGAGGATAGGTAGGTGTTCTGGCTCTTCTGCTGTAGAGAAGGAACAAGCAGTAGTGTCGTCAAGGATAAACGTGGGTAAATGGAGTTGACCCACTTTCCACTTGGGGACATGGAGTTTAGTTTGGGCTAGTTTACTCCTCTTTTTTTTTGTTTTCACCACTACCCCACTGGGCACAAGGAGGTCGCTTTTGGGTTTTGCCAAAGCAGAGTGAGCGTGGTTCAGACCTGGGCCTCAGGGGTGATTGGGCTGATTGCATGAGAAGGGCTCCAGTTCTGATCCCTCTTGAGCATGGGCTGTCCTGAAGATTCCTAATTCTGTGGGTGCTTTGGCGGCCTGTGAATTTCGATGATTGACCCCAAGGCCCAAGCTGAGACAAATCAAGCTCTCTTAAGGCTAATTGGTGCTATTCAGCCACAGTCCTGTGGGGTCACATGTAGGGCTGCCTTGCTGCACTGGGGGCATCCGAAGGTGTTCTGCCTCACTAAGACCCCACGCCTCCCACAGCCCCTCAGTCAAGGAGTAATTTGCTTCAGCCCTTTAATAAGTGCTGCCTATTTCCCCCAGTAGCCACGCACATGGGGGAGGGGAAGTGGGCTGTGACCCCGCCTACTCTCCATATGCGACTTTGCCCCTCCTCCCCCTTCAGGCAAGTTGCTCTTGGCAGGCAGCGTGTCAGTCATATTGACGGCTGGGCCCAGGGCTGGAGGGCTCCTCACTCCCCTTTATGCAGCCCTTGTATGTGTAAGGGGACTGCTGGCCCCTTACTAAAACTCAGTGGGGTGTTTTGGTTGGCTAGCTCGCAATACCAAAAGAAAGGGGAAGGGTCAATGGGAAATCAGGACCCTGAGACAATGGGGAGAGGCCACTGTTCCAGGTCAGCTTGATTGACAGGGAAGAAAGGGGGGGGGCGGAGTCCCATCCTCTGTGTGAACTGGAATTGCCTGGGTCAGGCAGAGTAGGGCTGAGCTAAGGAGAGAGCAGGGGCCCAGATCCAGAGGGGCCAGAAAAGCAGCCCAGGAAGCAGGTCAGTGCTGGGAGCAGAGTCACAGAAGCAGCCCAGGGAGCAGACCTGCGCTGGGAGCAGAGCTGCAGCAACCAGAGCCAGAGAAGCAGGCCAGGGAGCTGGAGGCAGAGCAGCAGCCGTGCTGAGGCAGAGTGGTGGAGCTGGGGCTGGGGCTGGAGCAATCCGGAGCTGGGTGTGGTGAGCAGCTGGCGAGAGATGCCCCCAGCCAAGAGGCCCTGCAGACCAGACAGGGGGATCGTAATCCTGACAGGGAGGGCTGATGCTGGGAAGAAGGATCCTGCCACCTAGAGTCTGAGGGCGTGTGGCCACCGCCAGAGCAAGTGTCCAACCCGCAGCATCCCTGCAGCACAGCCAAGGCCTGGGCAGGAGGCTTGGGCTGTGTGAGGAACAGACTGAACTTCTCTTATACTCCAGAGACGCTGGTTGTGATGTCCCCGTGCCACAGAGCGGGGTTATGTGTTTTCCTTTAACCTTTCCCTATTTTCCTTATTTTTTAAATTGATTTGCTCTTTAATAAATTGTATTTGCTTTGAACTGTATGTAACGATCAGTGGGTCAGGGAAGCACCCAATGCAGAGAGAGCATCCGGAGTGGGGACAGCCTGGCCCCTGCCCTAAGTGACCACAACAAGTTGGGGGTTATGCCCCCCAGGAATCCTGGGCCCAGCCTTGTTGGGGTTACGAGGACTCTGCCCCACAAGAGAGTGGAAGGGGAGCCCTCGAGGGCAGGCAGGCCTCTGGGTAAAGGGAGTGGGAGCGAGGACTCAAATCCTTTTGCTAGCCCATTTCACCAGGGTAGTGTATAAGCCAGGACAGTTTCCCACTATAGCGGGACCTTCCCCCGCTTACATATGCCGCATTTCTAGCTCTGTATTTATACCCTACGCCACAGCTGAGGTGTAACCTGAGCCTCCAGGGGCAAAAGGCTTCCGGACCTGGCCATGAGCGCTGCTGAGGCTGAATGCAGCTACTGGCTAGACAGGAGTGAGGAGCAAGCAGCTACTGTGCATCCAAGAGACCAGCCTCCTGCATTGCTGAACGTTTTCCCCCGGCTCAGAGGGGTTCCCAGGCAGCTAAACAGAGACATGGTCTGGTTACCTCATCCTGAGATGTGTCCTTCTTCTCTGGGGCTACACTATGCTTGTGTCTCAGCCATAGGCGCCGGGTTCTCCAGGGCTGGAGCACACACGGAAAAAAATTAGCAGGTGCTTAGCACCCACCCGCAGCCAGCTCCTCCCCCCAGCGCCGCCAACCCACCATGACCAGCTGTTCTGCAGCGTGCAGAAGGCACTGGGAGGGATGGGGAGGACCTGGGATGGGGACGCTCGGGAGTGGAGTGGGGGCAGAAAGAGGTGGAGTGGGGGTGGAGCAGGAATGGGAGCTTGGGGGAAGGGGTTGGGTGGGGGCGGGGCCTGGGGCAGAGCATGGGGGGTTGGAAGCCAGCCCCTGTGGTCTCAGTAATGCTTTAAACAACCTAGCCACTAAAATCATTAGGACATCTGGGTTTCCTGCTACAATGCTCTGCCTTGAAGAACAGCTCTCCCCAAAACAGAACCAGTTGGTCAGCACCAATATCTGCACGCTCTTCTCAGCAAAGCTTGCTTTCTCTCTGATGAGGAGAGTCGGAGCAAGTCTACCCACAAAATTAAGTCGACCTCAGTTACAGCAATGTACAGGCACCTCAATAATTACATTGCTTTTGCATGTCCACACCATGCTCCTTCTGTCAGCGGTGCGCGTCCTCACCAGGAGCGCTTGCACCGATTGAATGGTCAGTGTGGGATGGCTTCTGAATGGCAGCAAATGGCAATGTAAGCCATGCAGTGTCTACACTGACACTGTGTTGACCTAACTACATCGACCTAAGTGCTACACCTCTCACAGAGGTGGAGTTATTAAGTCAGTGTAGGGGGCGAGTTACATCAGAGGGAGCTTCATTTTAGTGTGGACGCTTACACAGTTAGGTCAATGTAAGCTGCCTTATGTCGACCTAACTCTGTAGTGTAGACCTGGCCTAAGTGGCCTTCTGGATGGGCTAAGATTAATGCTGCTCCAAAGACAGCTTGCAGAGGCCAGGAAGTGCTGGAGAATCAAGAAGCCATCGTTCCCCACCACAGTGCCAAAACCCCAGTCCATCAGTTTCTACAGGGTGGTCATGTCTACCATTGACATGGTCCTCCATTTTTAAAGCCACTGATACTTCTGGTTAGGATAGCCACTGTCCCCTCATTTAATGATCATGAATGTTTCTTTGGAGAAGATCTTGGTTGACAACTAATTCCGTTGGCCTTTTTGAGATTGTTTACTACATTCTCTCTTCACTGATTATTTCAGCTCATAGTTTCTGATCTGCAGCTCCCTCTGATATCCAAAGGAGCTATTAGTGCAAAGTTCCTTTGAAGATGGAGCACTTTAAGTGGCAACCATACTTCCAAACCCCTTTGAAAGAGGCCCACTTGAACATTTCTTTACTGCTTTACTCTAACATTGACTCGCACCTTCCTCCACAAATCATCCCACTGGGACTACTACTGGACCACGGCAGCACTCAACGTGAGTAAGAGTAACACAGTTTGGCCCTTCCAGTGACCTAGGTGGAACATGGGGAGCACAAAGATGGCATGGGTGTATTTACATGGATCCAGACGTGAATATGACCGGTTAGGCCCAAACTTTATTGCATCTGAATGCCCCGGCTTTCTAATAGAAACAATAACAGACTGGGGACTGTCCTGTGGTTGGTGGATGTGCCTGGAAAAAATAAATAAAAAAATGTCTCTGCACAGTGGCCTGCTAATGTTTCTGACCTCTGAGCTGGAGGATCCATCTCAGCGTAGCTGATGCATGGCAGTGCTTGTACCAGTGTAGAATACTATAAGAGAGGATCGAGGAAGAAGACATAAAATATGACTTCCCAAATTGGAGAGCCTATACCAGAAATAATGGGGCTAACGAGGAGCCTTCCACATTGCTGTCTGCACACACTTATTTTTTTCCCTCCCTCTCGCTTGACAAAAATGGTTTAGGCCTTTTGGGTTTTTCCCTGTGATTAAGACTAATGAGAAGAGACAGCTGAGGATTTATTAGTATCTGCTGGCTGATTTCAGTTTTACCTCTGTTGTGACAGAAGTTCTAATGCTATTATTCCTAAACAAGGACTTTATGCAATGTGACCGTGAGCCTCATGGCAGCATAAGGAACCTTCTTTCATCAAGGCATCTTAACCCTTTCGCAGCCTACTCATGGGTGAGGCCTGAGGCCTGGCATGTGCTGGCATGGCCAATGAAGCAACAAATGAAAACAGCAGAAATCCAGGTGGAAGAAAACTAGCTGAACCTTGGCAGCATTGCCATGGTAACTGGAGAACATGCTGCTGGCTGTCATTGCAAATAGCATGGCTTGTAATGTGTAGGTTCCCCAGCTTCTGCAGTGACCCGGATGCTATTGTTTTGCTTAGGAAATAAAGGCAAGCCCAAATAATAACTCATGGAGACATGTTGGAAGCCACTGACATTGTGATAGCTGGTTGTATTGTAAGTATTATAGGAGATTATTATATTTAATCCATTCCATCTTTCTTCTTCTACAGTACCACACTGTTTCTGGTTTATGACATATTCTAGAGATGGGCCAACCTCCTGAAAGCAAACCCCACTGCTGGGTTCTGATCCAAGTTCACAGCTCATCCACATCTCTATAAGGAGTTGAATCTGAACCCTAAGGCCCAAATTAGTGACTGATCCTAATTCCAAGCACCTCCGTTAGGATTGTTCAGAGCTGTGGGTTTTGTTTTGCCCACCATAGAGACTCAATGTTTGACTCCAGCTCTGGAGTTCGGATCCAGGTTTCTGGCACAGGGACATCTACCAGTGTCTTCATCACCTTTGGTCTTTCTCATGGCTGTTTTCACTAAAGAAAGTGACTCCAAGGCAGTTTCCGACCTCTAAATGACTCCTGCTTGACTCCCCCCTCCTTAGCCCCCCAGCGGTAGAACAACAGGAAGGGGAATGGCCCATGTAAAAGCATCTTCTAAAGCTCATGCATATGTTGGCCCTGATTGTAAATTAACATACACTGGTGTCATTTGGGAGTAATTCCATTGACCTTAGACCAGTATAAATAGCATCCACATCTTCTGAGTTTTGTAGTGGATCTTCCTACAGACTGTCCTTCGTTTGAGAATCCTGTGCCTTAATTACTGGAAATGCATTCTCTTCACCACCTCTCTGTCCTCTAAGTCGCCTCAAGACTCATGAAGAGAAACCACAGCTGTTTGCTGAGGGAGTCCTGTCTCTCCACCCCCGTCCTCCCAATCTCTTGGAACTGCTCATCTTTTGTGGCTTCCTCTCCATATTTTCTCTCTCACTTTAAAGCCACGTGAGATGCAATGTCTGAAAGATACTATGTAAAAATAAACTGAATTTGAAAGGATCCCACACATGCCTGCCTTACATGTGAACTACAAGGAGGTTTTATTTTTTTAAAAAAGATATTAGAATGAAATTGATCCTTAAGGTGGCTCCAGCCTGTGCCACTAAAGACAGCGCCTGTCTCCTGTTGGGATGGACTGCAGGCTGGGCTGCCTGTACTATGGAAGGGAGTTTGTGCTGCCAGGTATTGAAGGATACTGCAGTGAAGCTGCACCACCCCGAGCACCCGCTGCACCCCCCTGGACCGTACGCCCCCCCAAGCACTCACGGCACCCCCCCCAGGCTGTACCCCCCGAGCACCCATGGTGCCCCCCCACCGAGTACCTGGGCCTCATCCCCCTCTGCAGCACCCGCAGAGGCCCCCCCTGGGCTGTGCCCCCTCACCAGCACCCACGGAGCCCCCCGGGCCACAGACTCCTCCCCAGTACACATGGCACCCCCCAGGCCCTCCCCTCTACACCCACAGCGCCCCCAGGGCTGCCCTCCCGAGCTGCGTCCCCCCCCAAGTTTTAGTCAGGGGTATATAGTAACAGTCATGGACAGGTCACGGGCCATGAATTTTTGTTTCCTGCCTGTGACCTGTCCATGACTTTTACTAAAATGTAGCCTTACTTATAATCAATGAAAGGATACAAGTGTTGGGAGGATTTTAGACTGCAGCCTGGTGCCTTTTGTAAGAGTTGGACTCCTAGTGATAGCAGGGGATTTGTGTAGGGGGAGCTGCCCTCACTCCCTGGCCGGCTGCAGCATTGTTTAACTTACAGAACCAAGCAGCTACATCCAAAGTAGTTAAACATCGTCCTGTAAGTGGGACCCTGCTGCCTCGTCAAGCTTGAGTGGGCAGGAGGAGGAGCGCCCAGGAACCAGCAGGGATCCCCGCAGCTGGAGTGTGTCAGATGGGGAAAAAAGGGGGAAAGGATGGACATAAAATACTGGAAGAAGGGGACAGATGGCTCCCACCCCCTAGCCTGGGCAGCAGAGAGAAACCATCTCCACTGTAAGAGGCAGGACCACAGGCACCGAGATGACAGAGAATGATCCCACAGTGGCACAAGAGCAATCCCTTCCTGCTGGGTCTGAGCTGCTGTCCAGCTGGAATGGATTTCAGCCCGGAGAATTGCTGAAAGCCAGGAAGTAGACTTGCCTTCATGACTGACGGCTGCCCACCAGGAGACAATCATGGGCTTTAAAGCCAGAAGGGGACAGAATGACCTTTTACTCCAACCTGCATACAATACCTCACCCAATGGTTCCTCGTGGGGTCTCCATGTGCTCTGAGCCCAGGACAGGCCATTACCTGGCTCCCCAAGAGCAGATCAAAGTGTGTCTCAGAGAGCCACAATGCAGTCCCATTGCCCCTGTAGTCAGCTGGGAGGAGGGGAAGTAGTCTGCACCATCCCTATACCTGGCACAGCTTAAGTTCTGCTCCACACCAACTCAGCTGCACTGGCCGTTCTGGGGGGTGGAGCCAAGGCTCTGCCTGTTCCTTGCCTTGGCCTGTCCACTCCCCACCCACCTGCCCTCTTATTGCCATGCCCAGACCAGCGATGTGGGTGTGTCACACAAGCAAGTAAGGGAACTTCTTAAACATGCTGATTTCCTTACGTGGGTGCATAAAGCAGTTGATGACTGAACCATTAGGCCCTGTGACACTCTGTGCCTTGGGGGAGTGCCCTGTAACCCCTATATTCATCATTTGTATACAATTGTCATATTTCATAAAACATGCTATATAAGGTATCATGGGAAAGGCTATGATCTGCGGAAAGCCATTGTTCTATCTAAATATGTATATCATTAGTGCATATGAAGTTATGAGATTGTGCTGTATGGTTGTCACTAAAATATGCTGTCAGTTGGGGAATCACCCAGATATTGGCCCCCCAGAAACAATAACAAGGAGCTAACCAACACCTGGGCGGGTGTCAAACAACCATCAACAGCCATTGTCCAGCAAGGGAGCTACAATTCAATGACTCACTTGGACAAGGCCACATCGGGGTAAGTGCTCAGCAGTGCCCACCAGATATGACTGGGCTTGTGTTCTCCAAGCACATGGAATGAGGATATAAAATGGGGGACAGAGGCTGCACAGTTTTTGTCCTGTCTCTTCCCCACCTATGCTGAAGGCAACGAGAACGCTGGAGCTGAGGAGATGGGTCCCCAGGCTAACAGGGAGAGCCTGTGTATGAAAGATTGTACCCAACCTGCAGTATCCAGTGGGGTGAGAAAAACTGCTTAGTCTTGATATTGCTTAGTCTAATAAGGTTGAGAATTTAGACCAGGGGTAGGCAACCTCTGGCACCTGTGCCAAAGGTGGCAGGTGAGCTGATTTTCAGCGGCACTCACACTGCCTGGGTCCTGGCCACCGGTCCGGGGGGCTCTGCATTTTAATTTAATTTTAAATGAAGCTTCTTAAACATTTAAAAAACCTTATTTACTTTACATACAACAATAGTTTAGTTATATATTATAGACTTATAGAAAGAGACCTTCTAAAAACGTTAAAATATATTACTGGCACGTGAAACCTTAAATCAGAGTGAATAAATGAAGACTTGGCACACCACTTCTGAAAGGTTGCCGACCCCTGATTTAGACTGTGTGCTTATCTTTTATTTTCTTTTGGTAACTACTCTGACTTTTTGCCTATCACGTAAAATCACTTAAAATCTAACTTTTGTTATCAATAGACTTATTCTAATATTCATCCTTATCAGTGAGTTTGACTGAAGTGTTTGGTAAATCTGCTTAGGTTACAAAGGCTGTTGTATATCTGCTTTCCATTGATGAAGTGGTGAACCAATTAATAAACTTGCATTGCCCAAGAAAGACTCTTGAGCAGTGCAAGATGGTACAGTCCTGATGTACATGTCTGGGAGCTGGGGAGATTTGGCTGGTGCCTTTCTCTGTGTGATTCATGTGTGGCTCTGGGAGCATTCATGCAATCTAGCTGGATGTGGGCTTCACACATGCAGTTGTACTGAGTGATAACAGCACCTGGAGGGGTTTGCTGCTTGTCAACAGTAAGGCATTGTGAGAGTCAACCCAGATTAGTGAGTTAAGGGAGCATAGCGGTCCCTGATTCAGAAAAGCACTTACATATGTGTATAACTTTAAGCATGTGTCTAAGTCCCACTACAGTCAATAAAGTAGATAAGCCCATGCTTAAAGTTAAGCTCAAGTGCTTTCCTGAATTGGGCTGGAGTTAACCACAGTTGCTTGCCTAAATCAGGGCCTATTAAAATGCTATCAAGCTCAATAATTGGTGGTAGGACTACAGTGTGAAAGGCAGCAAAGCATGGAGAATCCAGGTTATCCTTTTATAATCTGCCCCCTAGGTTAATTATCCTCCCTGTAACAAAATTTGCAACTTCTTTCCAATTTGCATTTTTTTGTTCCTTATATTTTTTCCTTATATAATTTTTCTAACTTTGGCTTGCAGCCACCGTATCTTTGCATGGCTGAACTGTTCCTTACCAACCTAAATTGCCTTGTGAATATGTAATACTTCAGGGCAGACCTTACTTTTTCTAAAGCAAAAGAAAACATAACTTTCCCCCCAATCGGTACAATTATAGCTGAATTCTTAATAGAATTTTAATGAAAATACAACTGCACCTAGAATCCAATTCCAGTTCTTCTGAAACATAAAGCAGAGACTTTAGACACTGAGCTACATGCTCTTTTGTGCAGAGCTGTGAGAGTTCACAGGTGTTGTTTTGATCACTGTGCAATAGCAACACCCCGAGAACAAGGAAACATTTGGAAAAAAGGAGCTATACAGATCAAGCAAAGTACTTTTTCAAGATCTATGTGCGGTCACCACCGCTGCTCACACCATGCCAGTCAGACTTTATACCATGGGGTATGTTGTGCTCCTTCCACAAAGAGTTATCTCAGCATTTTTACTGGGGACCAAATCTTTAACCCAGCCAACAGGACTGTTGACTGAGGGATCCCACTAGGAATCTTTATCCCAAGGCACTCGGAGGCCATTGCTGTGCTAGCCCCACAGCTGATGTGCTTCTGAAGGGAATGGCCAGTTCAGCCTTCATGGTCCCCACCCCAAGCCACCAGTGCAAGCTGAGGTGAAAGGAGTCCTTGCTGAGCTGTGCTTTGTGATGGGCAGAGGACCTAGCCCCTGATTACTGTTCCTAACCATGGTAGAACCAAACCAGTTATGCTCCAGCCAGTGTCCTTAGGGGAAGGGGCAGCAAGATTTGCCCATAAATGCAAAATATTTGTAGATGATAAAGATCATGAAGTGTTCACATAAGCTGCTGAGTTTGTTTCCCTTACCAAAAGGCGGAAAGAAGAATCTATTTCTTGCTAATAATTTCTCCATAGATTTCCTTTTTAAAACACTTTCCATCATGGCAAGAATGACACTCACACCCCCAATCTACCCCAACACCACCTGCCAAAAAAATGAAAAATGAAATAAAAAGCTAGGACAAAACAAACAACCAACAAAATACCCCCACCAGAGGCCTTGCCATCCAAAAGGCATCAGGGCCAGAGGCTCCATGCAGCCCACTGGGGACACTGTTATTGCAATTGATTTTATGTGTAAGATGCTCATATACTACAGCGATGGACAGCAGTTAAAAAGCCTTAAGGCAGTTGGGGAGAAAGAGACACTGCTGAGTCAAATGGATGGCTCTGTTGGATGCTTGAATGAATTAGCCTCTCCACAGCTACAAAGGATGAAATCCACCTGTTACCCGCACACTCAGGGGGCACCCACCTTTACCCCGTTCCTAGGGCTCAAGGCGTAACTCCACAGTCTAGGGCACCCACCCTTGCCCTTCCATGGGCTCAGAGTTTAACCCTACACTCTGCGGGTTTGCAGGCTCTTTTACCAGTGAAAGAGCCTGAAACAGTAATATCCGTAACCTCTATTTGTTGAGATTTCGCACCCACAACTGTTGATAAGTGATTCCTTGCCACACAGAATGCTGTCAAACAAAGTTTTCTTTAAACATCTCAAGATCTGTTTCTTTATCTGGTGATGGTGGGTACTATTAAGACAGGATCGCCTTCTTAACAGCCCGGTAGTACATGACTTCCTGCTTCTTGGCTCATGGCTGCTGCTTTCCTAATATGGCTGCAGAAAAAGGCCTCAGGCTTTACACACCCAATACGGAGAGCATCAAACTCCCAGGGTAGTTCCCTGTAGGGATGGATGAGGGTACAGTTGCTGCTCAGGTGGTACAGAAAGGAGTGGGGGTCTATTTTGACCTTAAATAGACCAGTGCAGAGGAGGCCATGGGATCTGTACTTAGGCAGGTCCAGTGTCCCAGACCCCCTGCCCCCACATAGGGGCATTGTGGGACTGTGGCCACTATTCTTGGATAGGTGCTGTGCTGCAGGCCTGTGCCCTTTCTGTGGGTCGGGAGAAATGGACTCTTCCCTCACACCCAGGGTTGTTCCTTGCAGGGGCGGTGAGTTATATGGTCCTGTGGTGCCCATGCTCCAGGAATATTCAAGGCCTGGGGCCCCGGCTCCACCAAAGTTTGGAGCCAATTCTCTCCCCTGGCCCCACCTCCCCCAGAGTGTCTCCCGGCCCTGCCTGCTGCCCCCCCCCCCCCGGCCGATTTAAAAGGGCCAGGGGGCCCCAGCTGCCGCCACCACCACTGGCAGTGCAGCGGGGCTAAGGCAGCTTCCTGCACAGCCTCACTGCGCGCCACTTCTGGAAGAGGCTGGAATAGCCCTACAGCCCCAGGGGGAGGGTATCTAAGCACTGACTCCGTAGCTCCCATTGGCCAGGAACTGCGGCCAGTGGGAGCTGCGAGGGTGGTGCCTGCAGGCAGCAGCGCGCGGAGACCCCCCCCAGACCCTCTGCCTAGGAGGGGTGTGCAAGTTGCTTTCAGGAGCTGCCTGAGGTAAGCACTGCACCCCTCACTTTTTCCCGCACCCCAACCCCCTGCCCCAACCCAGAGCCTGCGCCCGAACACCCTCCCAGAGCCTGCCGCCCGCACCATCTCCTGCACCCCAACCCTCTGCCCCAGCCCAGAGCCCGCATCTTGCACCCAAACTCCCTCCCACCCAAACTCCCTTAGGCAGGTGGGGGGGGGGCGGGACTTGGACCCGTTCTGGGCACCACCAAAAATTATACAAACCTGCTGCCCACCCCTGGTTCCTTGCACAGAACCCAGCATTATGGAGGGAAGGAGTTGAATTTCACTGTGTCCCTAGGTGAGTTGTCAGCAGCGGGGATTGAACTAGACACCTTGCATGAGCCTCTACTGCCTGAGTGAAAAGAGTCATTCCTAGAGCAGGCTCAACATGCACTACATATGGCCCAGCCACACATAGCAGGGAAGAGAATGCCGCACTGAGTGGGTCGCATGTTCAGGGATGGTTGGTATGGGGAAGGTTAGGAAGCTGGGTAGAGATTTCCTGGTAGGCAGGGGAGCTAGAAGCCAGGAATAGCCTTGAGGCTCTTCATCCCCTTTGAACTTTGCTCCTCTAGTAGCTTTCTGTGCAACTCTCCGGAATGTTCCGTTTCCCAGAAGTGCTCTTCAGAGCACATGGATCTCTGAACAGTTTGTACTGTGGCTGAAATAAGTACAATCCCCACAAAGGACAGGTATCAAATAGCATTTTTATTTTGTCCCATTGCCATAGGGACAGCAAGAAGATGTGCCTTAAGTCCTACCATTGTGATTGGTCACATTAACTTTTGCTCCAGAATAATTCTTCTAAAATGCAGTTTGGGAATGAACACATCTGATTGGGTCCAACTGGGCCAGTCTCTCATTAACCAATTAGCTGCCTCTCAGCTCCTTGTGTACTTCTAGTGAGGACCATGCTACATCTATCCCCATTGATCATAAAGAACTGTGGGTTTATTGGCATGGCGCAATCCCAGCTGGCATCAGAAGCTGAACCCTACAACCCAGACCTGTGCCTTTAACTAAGCGGCTGTTGCTTTTCCAAAACCCCACTTGTACTGAAACAAAAACAAGATAAGGGTGGATTTTAAAGAAGTCTATTTATTACACTCCTTATCTAATCTTCGCAGATCTAACGTTCACTTGAGTTCCTGTGTACACAGAGAAAAGAACACATAACCAGCAGAAATAAAGTGATGCATTAGACTATACAGTCTTAGCAATAACAAGGAAGTCCCTTCTGGTTACTTGCTCAGGCTTTATAGTCCCCACTAACATTACTGTTCTACGTCTGGCCACAGTGCTAGGCTCTGTAAGCCCCCTACAAAGAGAGTCCATGTACCAAAGAGCTTGCATTGTAAACAGATGACAGTGAGGCAAAGTCAGTATTAGGGCTTGTCTGCACAAGGAGTTGTAGCTATTGGTGATTAACTATTCCTGATTGACTCTATGCGGGAGAGGCTCATATTCCAGAATAAGCATACCTTATTCTGAATTAGTGTAATGCATTTTGGAAGTGGATTAAGTTAATTCGGAATATGGTCCTCTTATTCTGGAATAAAAGCAACCAGACATGGAGTCAGTTCAGAATAGTTCACCTTCTTTAAATTCTCAACCTTCCTTATTGCAGATTAACTTTCATGTGTAAGCAAGCCCTTATTATCCATTTTACAGACAGTGAAGTAAGGCCTAGAGAGATTAAGTGACTTGGACAAGGTCACAAAGGGTGTCTATGGGAGAGCTTTGAATTTAAACTCTCATCTCCCAGTCCAGTGCTTTAACCCCAAACCCATCCTTCCGTTTCATGTCACTTTCCTAAAACACCAAACACTTTGAACCAGATTGTAGAAATAGCAGATATTCTACCTATTTCCATATGTAAATTTTCTTAGTTCACAGTCTATCAAGCTTTATTTCTCCCAACTAGAGTTCTGCATGACCCTGTGCCTGTGCAATGAAGATATGAAATGCTACCAGATCACAATGGCCGTATTTCACACTCACCTTGCACTGGAATAATAGACTGCACAAGGTGCACTGAATTGGGTCTGAAGTTGAGGTATGTCTTCACATATTCAACCTGTCTTCTAGGCCATGTCTATACGTACAGTGCTCTGCCATTGCTGTGCATCTGGTGAAGACACTCTAGGCCAATGGGAGAGAGCTCTCTCCCGTCAGCATCATAAAACCACCTCCACATGTGGCAGACCCAATGTTGGTGGGAGAAGTCGTGTGCACACGAGCGCTTATGTCGGCATCACTTATGTTGCTCGGGGGGTTGGGGGGAGGGATGTTCACGCCCCTGAGCAACATAAGTTATGCCTACAGGCTGAAGTGTAGTCCGTCTGCTAGCTTCTCATCACTGCCTGTTGCCACTCCCAAGTCCCACCAGGGGAAGATGACTAAACAATAATAAATATTAATATAAAAAATAAAGCTTTCCCCTGAGTGGCCCCCTCACTTTGCTGTGTCACCCCCTTCCCCGCCCCCAGTGTGTTGATGGCATCCTTACTCATTGTGTTGCCTTTATTAGTGTCAGAGTTTAAAAAATGTGCTCCACACAATCTTCACCCAGCAGTTGGGCATAGATCACCATTCACTTTGTGCTCCCTATCAGTACCAGGTTGGGCCAGGGAAGCTAATGATCTAGCCAGCAGACCAAATTCGGTCATGAATCTTGGTCATGTGCCACATCAGGCACATGGCGCATACGCTAAGAAGAAGATGGGCATCTGAGACGCTCATACTAGAGTCATCAGAAAGCACATGTTTGGCGCTGTCATTATGAACGCTCATGTACAGAGTTCCATAGAAGTGCCTGGCGATACAGAAAGAACTAGTGCAGATAATGCCCTTCTCTTACGCAGCTCATAAGCTAAAACACAAATTTTCAAGAGATCTCAGTTCTGCTTTTAGGCACCAAGATAAGTGGGTGCATTTTTCAAAGGAGGTCACTGTTTGGGGAGTGGAGCACTGTAGAAATCTGGCAAAGTACTCCATTTAGGAAGGAGCAATCAGTTGCACACATACAAAATGGAAAATGACTACCTAGGAAGGAGAACTGCGGAAAGGGATCTGGGAATCATAGTGGACCGCAAGCTAAAATATGAGTCAACAGTGTAACACTGTTGCAAAAAAAGCGAAATCCTCATTCTGGGATGTATTAGCAGGAGTGTTGTAAGCAAGACACGAGAAGTAATTGTTCCTCGCTACTCTGCGCTGATTAGGCCTCAACTGGAGTATTGTGTCCAGTTCTGGGCGTCACATTTCAGAAAAGATGTGGACAAACTGGAGAAAGTCCAGAGAAGAGCAACAAAAATGATTAAAGGTTTAGAAAACATGACCTAGGAGGGAAGATTGAAAAAATTGGGTTTGTTTAATCTGGAAAAGAGAAGACTGAGGGGGGACATGATAACAGTTTTCAAGTACATAAAAGATCGTTACAAGGAGAAAGGAGAAAAATTGTTCTTCTTAACCTCTGAGGATAGGACAAGAAGCAATGGGCTTAAATTGCAGCAAGGGAGGTTTAGGTTGGACATTAGGAAAAGCTTCCCAACTGTCAGAGTGGTTAAGCACTGGAATAAATTGCCTAGGGAGGTGGTGGAATCTCCATCATTGGAGATTTTTAAGAGCAGGTTGGACAAACACCTGTCAGGGATGGTCTGGATAATACTTAGTCCTGCCATGAGTGCAGGGGACTGGACTAGATGATCTCTCTAGGTCCCTTCCAGTTCTAGGATTCTAAGAGGTTCTGGAGGAGCCGGAACCAGGGGCTGCAACCTGACACACCCTCCATAGGTGTGTGTCAGGGTCTCCCGGTCCCCACGGAAGGGCCAGGTGTTAGGGGACAGTGCTAACTGGAAGCAGCACTGTAACACATGCGAATGGTGTTGGGAAAGTGGAGAAAGGGTGCACTGACACCTTCTCATTCCTGGACATTTATTGGCTCAAACTTCCTTGTAGTTGTGAAACATTTTGTATTCACCCTCTTTGTTTTGTTTGCATGGAGAGAGCGCTGGCACACGCTCCAGGAAATTAGCTCTTAACTAAAAGCATTTATGCAATCGGGGGCTGCATTTGGGGAAGTTAAGTCTACAAAAACAATCCCCACACAATTCTGATTAAGAGAGATAAATCTGCCAGTAAGAGGCTAAATTTACTCAGAGCATAACCTCCCGCCCCTTGCCCCACCAGCCAGGGGCAGGCTGTGTTTGCTTCTCTTGGGCAAGCTCCAGAGAACATCAGGAGGCGAAAAACAATCTCCAGAAATTTGAAAAATGTGGAACAGGCTGGGGGGAAGGCAGGGGAGCTCAGTCAACCAACAGCAACAGCGATGGATATAATTTCAGCCCCTTTGCTGCTTTCAAGGCGGGGACGCAAATGGCAAAAGTGTTTTAAGCGGAAAGCTCGGGGCAGAAACGTTCATTAATAAACCCAGCAAAGTAAACACATGCCCTGTGTGTCCACATGAGAACCAGTGAGAGGCAAACCTCCAAAGGCTTGGAGAAACCCCTGTATGTTTGCGTGCTTCTCTGGAGTAGCCACACCTCTTGAGTCTGCCAAATCAGCTTGTAAATCTCATTGAATTGGTCTCTCCTGTGAATTATTTTTTTCCTCCCACCAGGATCTGCGTAGCTGAGTTGTGGCTTGTGCAATGCAGTCAGTCATCCATCCCGTGATGGTTTGGGCTAGCCCAGGACTTTAGAGTGAATCTGGTCCCTAAGTTACAGCAGTGTAAACCTAGAGGGACTGCTCTTCCTTCAGTCGATTTACTGGATTCCTGACTTCGTTACATTAGGGTGAGGTCAGATCAAAAGGTTTGGGTTGGAATTTTCAAAGGAGCCCAAGAAAGTTCGCCACCCAGATGCCATGCACTTTCCATCGGAGTTGGGCTCCTGACCTTCTGCCTTCTGGTATTGCTCCCAGTTGTACTAAGAATAACAGTATTTCTCATGGTAATTCAGCCCATCTGCTCCTGGCCAAAAATCTAGAGGAGAGCAACCTTCCAGTGTGAATGTGCTGAAGCACATAAAAAAAATAACCAGACTTCTTCAAAGCTCAAGGCAGGCCTGGTCCATTTTGAGTCCTAAGCAGGGCTCCTGGAAGCTCTCACTTTGTCTGAACTGGGTCACCCATCCCTAGCTTTGTGGGAGGGTTTTTGGTAGCTGGGAGTTGTGCTGGGCTGGGGTGGGAACAGCAAGGAGGTGGGAGATGGATTAGGCAGGGAATTGGCAGCTGGCCGGGGAATTGGGCAGCAAGATGAACAGCCAGAGTAAGTCCACTTTCCAATGCATGTAGGTTGCCCTCTACCATAAAGATTTCAAGCGCTGTGTTCCCCACACCTGGAGCCCTGCAGCGATGCTATCTGAAACATTTCTTCCTAGCCAGAGACTGGCCTGCCCCTTTAAGACTCATTTCCTGTGCATAGCACTGATCAGGCACCACTAACAAGTTCTGCTGATTTACTGGTGACTCAGTTGTAGGTTTGTTTTGTTTTTTTTCTCCCCAGTTATCTTTAGCATTTGGTTAGTTGGGCCCCAGAAGAAGCCACTGGTTCAAATAATACCTCGGATTGGAAGCTTGGCTCTGTGTGATCGGTCGGGATTCGGTGTCAGGCAGTGAGCTACCTGGGCAACTTTTCAGTTCTAGAAATGGCAGGAGGGTAGCGTGAGCCCCACCGCTGCAGACGCTAGCTAGCAGAGATCGCAAGCATTTTGCTTGGGGACCAGTTAATTAGTCACCACAGAGTGTAGGTTTGGTTCTGTACTGCCCCCAGGGAGTCCGGATCCTGCCCTCTGTGCTGCAGGTGCCCCCTCCTTTAGCACCACTCTACGCATTGGAATCCCCCAGGGCCTCGTGCTCTGGGGCTGAATCCGGCTCATGTGCTGGGGCCATGGTGTGTGTGGAAGGCTCCTGTACAGCCTGTTGCACTCACACTTCAGGACTATCTAGTCCTAATTTGACATTATACCGTCAATAAAGTGCTGGCTGCCATCTTGGCCAGAACACTAGGAGATATACTGGAGATGTCCAGAGCTAAAAACGTGAGGTGCTACAGATTGAGCTAAAGAGCCAGGCTCTGTTGATTGGACTGTAGTAGACTCCTATATCCTCTGTAGCTCAGGCACAGAGGGGGACCTGTGCCACAGACTCACCAGTGGGTTACGGACTTCCTCTGGACAGAGGAAGCTCATTCCGAGTGTCTGAGGCCTACAGCAGTTCAAATCCCAGATGAGCACCCAGTTATGTGACAGCCACCACCTAGGCCCAATTCACACAGTACTGAACCAGCGACCTCCAGAGATAAAAACATGAATTGCTAGAGCTCCCTGTCAGGGCTGGAGCAGACCCATAGCCTCTGCAGATCAGGCACAAAGGGAGACACAACCCACATGTGAGTTATGCTAGCATAAGAGCGATACAGCAGAGTGACATAGGGTATATGTTTGTTAAGTCATAGAATATAAATTCTATATTGGATCAATCAGTAGTTTGGCAGGGGGCATGGATCAGCATTCACATTGTGCTCCACATCACATTGTGCTCCCCCCTGGCCCGGGGAAGCTAATGATCCAACCAGCAGACCAAATTCTGGTCACATGCCACCTGAAGCTCGTTGCCCATACACCAAGAAGCAGCAGGTCAGTGACATCCAGAGAACCTCAGTATCTAAACACATAAGGCCATGCCCTCTGCTGAACCTCACTGGCAGCACAGTTCCTAGAGAACTGGCTTACCCTTCTTAATTTAGAGCAGCCCCAACTAACACGGGGGGCTGGCTTGGGGACTCATTCTGACAGTTGGGCCTAGCACAGCTCAGTCAGACCTGAGGATATGACTCAAGTGCACATGCTGAGGACAAAACCTTCATTCAGCCTGACTGCTCCATTCTTGGCCTGAAGACACACACAGCAATCGAGCTCTTGGCATACCAGAATGCTTCAGATAGGCCGAATAGAGGGACAGCGTGGTGTGGACTCCAAAAATTAGACCAACTAGCTTGGTAAGGATTTTCAGATCAGTCATCCTAGGCAGAGCCTTTTAATGATAAAAGAATACAGACAGACAAACAGACGTGTGCACATACACACACGCACAATGGCTGTTCATAAAGATCATTCGGAAATAAAGCTCTCCTGCTTCCCAACTTGACCTGGTTGACATTCAAACCCTGCAGATATTTTTGTGTGGCACCTTCTACACTTCACGCATTCACTAGACAACACAGGATTTTGCTGTAGAGGGGCAGGCTTAGTGCAAAGAGTCCACCTACTTGCTGATTGGCTCTTGAGCCAAATCGCAATCCGAGAACACTACACATTCTTCTTGCTTCCAATAATGCACCATTTTCCTGATTAAAAATGAAAGGCCTGAAAAAGATGCTAAAAAACAAACAAACAACAGGCCAGGGCCAGAGCCTCAGCTAGGGTAAACTGGCGTAGCGCCATTGAAATCCATAGAGCTATGTTGATTTGCACCAGCTGAGGATCTGGCCCTGTTGTCAGTCCTCAAAAAAATCTACACCTTCTTATTCTGGAAGCTGTGGCCAGCGCCAGTGAAATATGCCATCTATACAACAGAGTTCTGCTTTTTTAATACACTTTGCTGCTGCCAAAATAAACTCTCCTTGAGATACAGACAAAAAAGGCATTAACAAGATTGGCATATGCTTGGTGGCTGCACTTCCTCTGACTATCCCTAGCAGGACTTTCTGTCACAACCCCTTTCTTTCTTTGGGGCTTAACTCTAGGGCTACCTTAATGATCTTTCCCCTAAAAACATATGGTTCATCTGTCCTAAATCAGCACAGATCCATGAAAGTCAATGGCATTATGTCAGTTTACACCAGGTGATGTTCTCTAGCCTTAAGTCCATCCCCTTCTGGAGCAGCAAGGGTTGGTGGGGGAACCCACAAATGCGGGTTCGCATTCTGCCCAAACCAAACTCCTCATTCTGCCCTGTGAGCTCCAAGGATGAGCTCTTGCCACAGCATAGCTGACTCCCAAGTTGGTGGCTTCACCATGTAGCTATCTCTTTCCAGCTCTCCATGTGCCCAAGGGAGACTCTGAGAAAGCAGAATTCCTCTTGGCCAGCAACCCAGGTGATAAACGTTGTAGTGACCTCCTAATGCAATGTCATAGCACAGGGATGCTGCATTTGTCCAAAAGGACAGCAGAACCCGCCTGATGCTGCTCTTCAGGTCAGGAGATATTAGCACTACTGCCTTGGATGCAGCTTGAATTCCACTTGTCTCATTCGCTCAGCCCTAGCCCATCAATGACAAGTTTCTGAGGCATCCTTTTTTCAAAGCCACTGTTTGCAACATGACGTTGCAACATCACGTGATACACATCTCAATGTTTTTCTGAGTCTTATCTTCAAATTTTCCTCTTGCACAGGTTCACTTCTTCCTTTCTTCTCTTCTGTCCAGTCTCCTAAGTCTATAAACCCTGTGAGCCTTCAAATTAATTAACTCTGTTTTTATTTTTTCTGTGGTGTGCTGAGGACTGTTGGACCTGCAAGCTATCACTTTAAGAGTAGGGTTTTTTCCTTGTCCTGCTTGCATACTAGGGGGCTCTGTAGGGAAGCATCTGGGAGCAGCTCACAGTCTGCAGACAGCCAGCCTGAGTAAATGGGGGTGAGTTGTGCATCACTGCCTTAGGGAGGAGCCTGCTTTGTCTCTCTCTGCCTTTGGATTCTTGTGTGTTATCGTTCTGGAGTCTAAGAAATAAAGTTGTGTTACATTGCAACCATCCAGCAAGAGTATTTATGTTTTTAATTGAACATCTCTGTGTGTAGGCTGTGAACATAACATTTCCCACACCAGAAATCCTGATCCGTAGTAGTGTTCTCTTTAGGGTTGCTCCAAAGTTGCATTCCTATTTTGCTACTGTTGGCTTACCCCTACTCACCCAAGGCATGTGTGCTGAATGAATGATGGGCACATCCGAAAGGACACCCTCTATGGTGAATTGGCATCTGGAAAAAGACCCAAAGGATGCCCAAAATTGTGTTTCAAGGATGTGTGCAAGAGAGACCTCCAAAAAATGGACTGGGAAGATCACACTCAGGACCGCAGTTTTGGAAACAAGAGCTTAACAAAGGTGTCCAGAGTTCCTAGAGGAAGCCGTTCAGCTTAGCAGAGGAGAAAAGAGCTTGCAAAAGGCAGAGCCCAAAGGGTCGAAACATCGCCTTTAAATGTGACAGATGCAGCAGAGACTGTCTCTCTCAAGTGAGTCTCTTTAGCCATAGCCACAGCTGCCATAAAACCAACTGTGTAAATTCTTTACCTTTCAGCGGCACATACCCATGGTTTTCAAGATTGAAGGATGCCTACTATTTCTCCAAGGTCAGAGTCAGATAGATTCAGTTGCTCCTCCTGAAAATGATACTCATGCAATGTTAGCTCTTTTTCTGGGCGCTGGTAAGAGACAACCAACTAGGGACATTCTACCCATCATTTTGGATCAATCTGGAGTTCATTTTCTCTTTGGCATCACAGTGTATGCTGGCACTAGCAATGTTTCAGACCTTGGGATGGGGAGAGGAGGCAAAGACTCACAAGTATCTTCTCTGCAGTTCTGTACTAGAACTAGAAGAAACAAGGAGCCCCAGGATATGCTGTCCCTCTTTGAGGTAAATTGGAAACATGTCATATGCACCGATAGTAAGGTCACACTTCACCCATGGAGTTTTAAGTCATGTAACCACCTTTTTTGAAGGCAGGTCTCCTTAAAAAGTAGCTAGGGAGAGTTTCCCTAAACAATACATATATTTGTATAGGGTGCATCCATTTCAGAATTCAGGGCTGAGTTCAGCACGATGCTTAAGCCCATTTTAAGTGCTGTGCTGAGTAGGGGGGTACCCGCTGAATCTGCCAATGAGAAAGTTCTGCAGCCAGTACCAAAACTTACTAGGGATCTCGATGTAGAGACAGACCTGCATTAGAGGCGTCATGCCCTCTAAAAACCCTCATTGGCCAGGAATCACTGATCTGCAGGTCACACACTTCAGCACTAGGGCAGCAAAGGGCGGTGAAAACATCAAGCCAAGGGCTAGCAACAGAGATAGGTGAATGGGCTTGGACTCAGCTGCTTTGAATATTTTGGGCATTGCTTTAGGAGCCCTTGGGGCAGTGGGGAGTTGAAGGGAAAAAACACAGCAAATACACTAACCTATGTCCCCACCTTCCCAGTCAGTGTAAAGACGCCTTCCAGTGGGTGAAAATGAGAATAAACTATTTTGGGGTCTGGTTCCCATTTACACTAAGGGCCAGACCTTCAGAGGTATTTAGGTGCCTAATTCCCATTGATTTGAGGATCTGGGCCTCAGGTCTTTACACTCCCTCTTCATGACCCTTTATGCTTCCAGAGCAGAATAATGGGGCCTGGCATGATGACCTGCTGCTTTAAGGGCCAGGAGGCCCGGAGCCTAAGGGGGCTAAACTAATGGGGGTTATGTGATAATCACCTGGGCCTCATAAAAGGGACAAAAGAAAAAACAAAACAGTTTAAGACTGTGAGGGGACTTCAGGGAAGGAGCCTGGGAGTCAGAGCTCTACTTTGGAGCCAGAGAGCCTGAAAGAGAGCCCAGAGGGCAGGCTGAAGAGGGCTCAAGTGGGCGAAAGAACTTTTGTTTGGACTTTTGTTACCTCAGAAAGACACTGAACTTGGAGGGCGACACAGCCAGAGGACCGAGCCACGAGAACCCCAGGAGAGACAGAAAACCCTGGTGAGGGGAAATTGAGGCAGGAAGTATCTGCACTGCCAAGCAGGGGGTGCTATGGGGGCAGGCACGCCCACAGACAAGGCCCTCGAGTGAATACGAATCAAGCCTCAACTCCTTGTAAAGTCATTTCCACTAGTGGGAGTTGTGACAGATTCACTGCAGGGGGAAAATGTGTGGTGAAATTTTAGAGCAGCAGTAAAACTCTTTAGCAAAGAGACAGGGAAAGGGATCTCTGGGGTCTGCTGCTGAGGTCATGACCCCAGCTTCTATTGTGGGAGCAGTGAGTCGATTTGTCAGAGTCGGCATGCGGCTCGTAGAGTGCTTCCTAAGAGATTGCCTTACTCACACACAATTATGTAATGTAATCTCAGCTGCACTCCGTCTCTCCTGGGGATGGCAAAGTGAAAACCATCTGAGCAGAGTTTCAGGGGAAAATCAATACCAGGTCTAAAGGTCTTGCTGTTGCTCTCGCATGCTGAGACGCTGCGCTCCAATGCTTTATCGAAGGGGAAGAGGAGGACAGAGACTCAAGGAAGCCCCTTTATTTGTTTTGGCTTCCCAAGAAGAGCGAAGAGGGGTCATCTACCAAACTCCCTCAATGTCAGAGACTGAACCACTAAAATACAGCCCAAATATTGTTCTACCGGGGTCTCAATGCCAAGCAAAATTTTGGAAATGATCCCAGCAGCATCTACAGTTTTGGGACTGTTTGGTGTCAAATCAGAGATGGAGCCTGAGCCGGGGCTGTGGGTAACTTCTGGGTGCTGTTGGGCAGTTCAGGCTTAGGAATCTGTTGTGTGTTTGGATCCAGTGTTCAGGAAGCACATGGTCCAGCAGTGAATCAGGTTAACTTCACTGTTGTCACCTTCATAGACATTAAGGCCAGAAGGGACCATCATAATCATCTAGCCTGACCTCCGTTATAACACAAGCTAGAGAACGTCACCCAGTGATTCCTGCATCTTACCCAACAACTTGTGGTTGAACGAGAGCATATCATTTAGAAAGACATCCAATCTATTTTAAGACTTCAAGTGATGGAGAATCCACCATGTCCCTCATAAGTTGTTCCAATGATTAATTTTTATTTATTATTTATTCATTATATTTTGTTAGCACCTCATTGGTAAACCTTTAAGCTTATTTCCAGTTGAATTTGTCTACTTTCAAATTCCAGCCACCACAACTTGAAACTAAAGCTGGTCAGAAATTTTTCAATTAATTGTTTTCCATCAAAAACGCTGATTCATCCAAACCCAAATTGTTCATGAAACAGGTGGGTATGACAAACTTCCCAAGGAGAAACAATGTTGAGAATTTTTTTTTTTTAATGAGAAAAAATGGTTTTCTGGTTGAAAATAACTTTTTATTTAGAATTTTAAGCTAATTGGACTAGGGGTTGGGAGTGGGAGGGTGAAAAGAATCAAAATCAAAATGAAACATTTTGAAATGATTGAAACATAATATTTTGATTGATGGGAAACAAACCCTCCCCTCCTCAAAATGGAGTTGTCAGCTCTTGAATATTTTTGACTTTTCATCCTGCGGGCGGCAGAGTACCGGGCAACAGCAGCTGATCCAGCACGCTGATCATGGCAACATCACTTTGCCTTTCCTCCCTCCCCCCGCACATTTGAATATGGGAACTGTGCCAAACTGATAGATCGAGGCTAGGCTGGAGAGAGTTAAAAGCTAATTACCTCACTAGCTCAGAAGGTACAAAGGCTCAGGAAGGAAGGGACAAATGAGGAAGAGAGATTGTGAAAGAGCTGTAGGCTGGTAGTTTCAAGGCCACTGGGAGGTCTCTCTCTGGCTGGGCTTAGGTGCCTTAGAGCCTCAGGATACTGTTAAAGCTGCTGCACAATCTGTAAAGGCAATGAGAACAAACTTTGTAAATAAGCCCCTGGTGTTTGACCTGAAGAAGGCCTCCGCATAGTTTGGTTGCAAGAAGGCAGGAGCGGACCACGCCCTGTCACACACCCCAGTTTGAGACGGGAAACTATTTTGAACACTCAGCAATATTGGTGTGATGGAAGAAAACATTTCCTGCTTAGCTCTACATGAAATGCCATTGCCTTGCTAGATCACCGAGCCCTCTAATGTCAGGTATGTTCTCCCCGTGTAGGGACTGGTTGACCCCAATCAAGTCATCTCTTAACCCTCTTTTCAACAAGCAAAATAGATTGATCTCTGTAAGTAGATGGAGTCTCTCACTGTAAGAGATGTTTTGAATCATTCTTGTAGCTTTTCTCTGAAGCTTCACACATCTTGAACCCTTTGCAACATCATTTTAAAGTCTGGACACCAGAACTCCCCTGGTACACTGTATCAGAGGGGTAGTCGTGTTAGTCTGTATCCACAAAAACAACGAGGAGTCTCTCCATGCATCTGAAGAAGTGAGGTTTTTTACCCACGAAAGCTTATGCCCAAATAAATCTGTTAGTCTTTAAGGTGCCACCAGACTCCTCGTTGTTTTCCTGGTACACCCGGCTGCTGACAACTCACTCAGGGATATTGTGACCAAATCAGGCTGAACCCCAGGCCCCACACTCCAGGCATAGACCCTAACCAGCAGGCTATTGGCCATTTCTGGAGTGTCAGGGCTCTCTGTCTCTCTTTGGTTTATGTGAAAATCTTCTAGCTGTCTCTGGTGCACATCAGGAAGATGTTCCAAAATTCTCAACATTTTTCCTGGGACAGGAAAATTGTTTCTTGTCCAGCTCTATTCTTTGCAGAACATTAAGGACACGAAGAAACCCCCCAGACACAGCTGGGTTCCAAATAACCATGTTTAGTATGTTTGCATATAGTTCCAAAGCCTAGCAGGAGACAGGAAGATTCACAAGAAGGCTCCCAACCTCTTTAAAGGGATGCTACCCAATTCCTACCCACCACCGGCCTATAGCTTTACGTAAACATTGGCAAATGCGCTTCACCAGCCCAGCCAGGACTTGGAACCTTCATCATCCTATCAGCTTCCTCTTCTCAGAGGACAAAAAGCTGTTCCCTGGTGCATGCTGCCAGTAACTGGGCTGCTCTGCTGGGGAGCGGGGGAGGACAACATTATTCTCCCAGGCTGCATACCACAACTGCAAGTGTGTCATAGCCCCGGAGGCACCCGCAGGAGATAATGACCTGCCTACTGGGGGATCCACCAACTCCACCCTGAGTGTCCCTGATGTGCACAGGGAGCCCCTAGCAGAGCTCTGCTCCAGAGGATGCAAAAGATCCACACCTCCTGCATGGGACCCTGAATTCTGTTCCACCCCAATGGGGAACTCCCCTGGTTTCACTGCTGCTTGAGCACCTCTTGCCAGTGGAAGGGGGTAGGAGCAGCAGCAGTCTTCTAAGGCCCATTGGACTTGATTGATAGCAGGCTGCTCCTTGACGTGACAGGCAGGTGCTTCCCTGTCCATCTCGTCTATGTGAGGGGCAGAGGAGGACTGTGAAAGAAATGAGGTATTGCTGAAGACCCAGATGAGGGAAGAGAAGAAAAAGCTCTTTCCCAGCCCTTTTGCAGATTCAATATGATGATATCAACTGCCCCAAATACCAAATGGGCCCAAATTGTTTGACGTCTAATGGAGCAGGTTCCCAGTTGGCCGGGGGTTTGGCAGAGCTGCGAGGGTGCATTTCATAACCACGGCTCTTGGCAAGAAGAACAATCACACTGAAATAACCCCGCACAGGGGTCTGAATGGAAAACACATGCCAAGGAAAGCTCCCACTGTGGAAAAGCTAATGCAATTAGCCCTGACAAGCTTTGCAAACCAAAGGCAGCAAAGCATGGGAGGGGAAATGGCCGCAGGTCCTTTTGTAGGCAAAATGTAAATGGCTCATTTGGACAAAATGTTCTTTGGTTGGGAGAAAACTGGCTGCAGAAATGTTACAGGAAGCCTGGCCGGGGTTTCCTGGGAACCAAGGAGGGCTGGGTCTGCTCTTCGCCTCAGTGTGAGGGAGCTCCCTTCTTCCCTTCACTGTCACCTGGACTGATGCTCAGAGTTCGGTCAATTCTCTGTGCTGTCAAGGGAGCTGGTAGGCAGTGTAACCGGCATTCTCACCTGATCAGCTGGGGGAAGGGGAGCTTCTGCCCAACGTGCCCCGGGCCTGAACTCAACTCCAACACAAGAAGTGGGGGGAATGTGATGTGTTATTCTGAGCCTGGCCCATCGCACCCTTCCATCAATAGTAGCTTCCTAATGTTTCCCCTGCATCATCACACCAAACCTGGAGGTCCCATGTTGCATCCACCATCCTTTCCACAGCCAAACTAATACCTTTGGAGTCAGCCAGAGGTAGGGTGACCAGATGTCCCGATTTTATAGGGACAGTCCCGATTTTGGGGTCTTTCTCTTATATAGCCTCCTATTACCCCTCACCCCCTGTCCTGATTTTTCACACTTGCTGTCTGGTCACCCTAGCCAGAGGGGTCCCTATTGAGCAATGTAAGGCACAACTTCCTCCCACAGGCACTGGACATGCCTTTTCGCCAGGGCTCTTGGACCTTTGGACCAGGAAAGTAGGAGACTAGAACTGGGATTCTATTCCAGACTCCCTAAAGAACAAGACAAGGGATTTAATCTAGGCAATTGCTGGGCCAGCGCTGTTTGTATAAGGGGGAGAACACGAAGCATCCCTACAATAATAAGAATGCTTACACCAATCACCGAATTCCTGTATTTATTTTTAAAAGCACCTATCCTATCTAGCATTTACGCTGGCTTCCGCTGTAATGTTATTGCTTGGAGGAAGATCTTGCTAGAGCAGTGATTCTCAAACTTTTGTACTGGTGACCCATTTCACATAGCAAGCCTCTGAGTGCGACCCTCCCTTATGAATTAAAAACACTTTTTAATATATTTAACACCATTATAAATGCTCGAGGCAAAGCGGGGTTTGGGGTGGAAGCTGACAACCCCCCAATAATAACCTCATGACCCCCTGAGGGGTCCCAACCCCAGTTTGAGAATCCCTGTGCTAGAGCTTCTAGGAGTGGCTATAGCCAACTGGGCTATGGGTGATCAGATCAGTGGTTGAGACAAGAGTTCAGCCTCCCAGTTAAAGCTAGATCCAGGGTGGGCAGAGTCCAAGAAACAAGTGGAGGATCAGTAGCCAAATGTCAGAGGGTCAACCAGAGGTGAAGTCAGGGATCAAAGCCAGAAGGGAACCAGGTCTGGAGAGGAACAGGGCTAGAACAAAGGTAAACACAGCTGCAGGCATGGTACATATTGGGCAGCTGCTGATCTGCTGAGGGAGGCTGGCTTCTAAACAGGGCTGCTAAACCAGCAGCCAGACAGGGGCTGTGACCACTCGGTCAGTTCCAAGGCAGTACAGCTGGACTCACTGATTGCCTAGCAGCAAAGCCAGTCAGGGAGCTGGCCTGCAGCCTGTCTGGCCGGTCTGGCCTCTGACAGTGGCCTGAAAATATCAGTGTCTTTCATTGTCTTTCATTGTCCTCCTCCAGTACAGTTGCCAGGGGGAGGAGGGAACACTTCAAGAAATTTTCCCCTTAATTTCTTTTTAATTTAAAATTTTGAAAAATGTTGGCCCGCTTTATGCTTGATTCAAAATGAGGAGGGAATCTCCTCCCAAAATTCATTGAAATTCCCCAACCTCTCCCCCTTTTTTAATTTGAAATGTTGTCAGAATATGACCCCCTCAAGTAACAGCATTCTCCAGAAGATGATTCTTTTAATTGCGATTATTAATTATTCTTTGCCTTACAGTATCGTCTGAAAACCCCAGTCAGCATCAGGGCCCCCCTATGCTAGATACTGTATGACCAGGGCTGGCTCCAGGCACCAGCATTCCAAGCAGGTGCTTGGGGCGGCAATCTGCAAGGGGCGGCAGTCCATGTGTTTTTGCTGCCCCAAGCAGTGTGCTGAATTGCCGCTGCGGATGGCGGGGGCCGTCCGTGTGCCATTAGGGTGGCACGCGTGTTTCCGCGGCGGCGGCAATTTGGTGGCAGCTTATATGTTCAGCTGCCCGTGGCGGCAATTCGGCGGCTTCTGTCTTCTGGCTGAAGACAGAAGCTGCCGCCGAATTGCTGCCGCCGCGGAAACGCACATGCCACCCTAACGGCACACGGACGGCCTCCGCCATCCATGGCGGCAATTCGGCACGCTGCTTGGGACAGCAAAAACAGTAGAACCGGCCCAGTGTACGACACACAGGGAAAAGTGATCCCTGGCCTGAGAACCTTACAGCCTACTTAGAAACAAGAAGAAAGAAGCCAGTGTAACAAAGGATGGGAGAGGTGAGAGGAGACAGTAATCACATGATCACATAGGCTTCTGAGGTGCACAGCTCAGTTGTGAATCATTTGACAATTAAAAACAAATAGTATCAGCTCTCCTCCAGCTGGTTTTGTAGCCCACACTCCCTCTGTGTGGCATTCTGGCTCCTTCGGCTGATGGCTGGATCACATCTAGAGGTCAGGGCCGGCGCAAGGAAGTTTCACGCCCTAGGCGAAACTTCCACCTTGCGCCCCTCCCCCCCCCAGCCCTGTGGCAGCTCTCTGCCCTGAGGCGCCCCTGCCCCCGCGGCAGCTTCCCCCACCCAAGGCGCCCCCCCCGCAGCAGCTCCCCACCCCCCCAGCCCGGGGAGCCATGCGGCAGCTCCCCACCCCAGCTCACCTCTGCTTCGCCTCCTTCCCAGCACGCCGCCCCCGCTCTAATTCTCCTCCCCTCCCAGGCTTGCGGCACCAAACAGCTGATTGGCGCTGCAAGCCTGGGAGGCGGGAGAAGTGGAGCGGCGACCACGCGCTCGGGGAGGGAGCATAGGAATGATATAAAAAAAAAATTGGGAGCACCGCTTTTTGGCGCCCCCAAATCTTGGCGCCCTAGGCAACCGCCTAGTTTGCCTAAATGGTAGCACCGGCCCTTCTAGAGGTTCATGAATCTACTATAGCCAGTGCTAGCAAAAGTGGTTCCCTTAGCTCTAACAGTAGAAGCTTCTGGTCTCTTTTTAGAACCAGAGGCCCACAGTTTGATCCCTATTGCTGACAACTCACCTAGGGGCATAGTTGCCACGCTAAACTGTTTATAAATGTACCTGTCATATAAAGCGGGTCTCTTGTTGTTGTCTTGTCTTATTGAGAAAAAACAGAGAACCCCTTATGACCCCACTGTACATGAAGGGTACCTTTTATCAATAGTTTAGAAAGGGTAAACAAATGATGAATAGCTGTTTAGTGGCTTGTGACAGAGTTTTCCAATTTTTAGTTAGTTTCAGGTCATTTTCAGGTGTTTTTCACTTTCTCTTTTTTCCAAGTTAGCTACATTTCAACACAAATCAAGTCAAAATAAAACATTTCAAAACTGTCAAAACGAAACCTGTTGTTAAGCAATGGGTGAAATGAAATGTTTCAAAATGAAAAGTCTAAGGCTGGGTCTACACAACAGACCTATATCAGTATAACGATGTCGCTCAGGGGGTGACGAATCCACACCCCGGAGCGATGTCGTTTTACTGACCTAACCCCCCGTGTAGACAGCGCTAGGTTGACAGGAAGCTCTCCCATCAGTGTAATAGCATCTTCACTCAAGTGCTACAGAGGTGCCACTTCAGCGCTTTATTTGAAGACAAACCCTGGGTGTTTCATTTTGAAGTGGCTGAAATCATAGAATCAGAATATCAGGGTTGGAAGGGACCTCAGGAGGTCATCTAGTCCAACACCCTGCTCAATGCAGGACCAACCCCAACTAAATCATCCTAGCCAGGGCTTTGTCAAGCCGGGCCTTAAAAACCTCTAAGGAAGGAGATTCCACCACCTCCCTAGGTAACCCATTCCAGTGCTTCACCACCCTCCTAGTGAAATGGACTGTTTTGATTTTTTTTTAGTTCCCATTTTTTTTCAGATAAAACTATTTGCCAAATTTGACCCAAATGTATGAATGCCCAAATGCCCTGAAAAATACATTTTCCCCTGAATTTACTATTTGCACCCCCAAACTTCCCCAGATCTACTTCTATATATATATCACCTTCTACTAATGTGCTTATAATCATCCATAACACATACTACTATGATGTGTGCAACATGCTTAAAACATCTATTCATCGTTTATTAACCCTTTATAAACTACTGATACTTTAACGTAAAATGTGATCAGGCTGAGAATACTGAAGTCATGGCCGAAGCAGAATGCTAGTGTGTTTAGAACAAGCCCATTTTTCTAAACCAGTGGGTCCCCACATTTCATTTCTTTGTTCCTGTTTCCCCTGCTGAGGCTCTAAATCTTTCAGTTTACTTTTCCAAACAAGAGGAACAATAACAGCTGGATCCAGAAAAGAAGCATTTCTCTATATAAATTTTTAATTGACTCATAATACTCCATGTCTTTCGCTGCAATATTTTCAACAGACTGTTCCCAATCAGCTCGGAACAGCTCTGAAAGAACACTCTGGAAGGCAAATGTTTTTTTCCCCTTGATGCTGGGAGATGTTGTGAGAAGGTGGGTGAGGTAATATCTTTTATTCAACCAACTTCTGCAGGTGAGAGAGACAAGCTTTCAAGCCACACAGAGCTCTTCTTCAGGAAAGGTACTCAGAGGGTACGTCTTGTGACATACCCAGACCAGTGGGGTAGAGGAGTCTGGTAGAGGGCAAATATACTGGTCACTGGATGAGTAGTTTTCTGTTCCCTGAGTGACCAGAGCAGGGGCTGCACTAGAGTATCAGGAACCTGCTAGAACCAGTTAAGGCAGGCAGGCTAATTAGGACACCTAGAGCCAATTAAGAAGAAGCTGCTAGAATCAATTAAGGCAGGCTAATCTGGGCACCTGGGTTTTAAAAGGAGCTCACTTTAGTTTGTGGTGTGAGTGTGAGGAGCTGGGAGCAAGAGGTGTAAGGAGCTGAGAGGGGGTGCTGCTGGAGGACTGAGGAGCACGAGCATTATCAGACACCAGGAAGAAGGTCCTGTGGTGAGAATAAGGAAGGTGTTTGGAGGAGGCCATGGGGAAGTAGCCCAGGGAGTTGTAGCTGTCATGCAGCTATTACAGGAGACACTATAGACAGCTGCTGCCCACAGAGCCCTGGGCTGGAACCCGGAGTAGAGGGTGGGCTGGGTTCCCCCCAAACCTCCCAATTGACCTGGACTGTGGGTTGTCCCAGAGGGGAAGGTCTCTGGGCTGTTCCCCAACCCACATGGTGAGTCTCTGAGGCAAGAAAATCTGCCAATAAGCGCAGGACCCACCAAGATAGAGGAGGAACTTTGTCACAGTCTATACTTAAAATGCTACAGTGATGCTTCAATGTAGATTGTACCTACACAAACAGTGGGGGTTCTCCCATTGGTGTAGGTAATCCATCTCCCAGAGACATGGTAGTTGGTTGATGGAAGAATTCTTCTGGTGACTTAGCGCTGCCTACACTGGGGGTTAGCTTGGGGGTTGTCTCTCAGGGATGTGGATTTTTCTATGTATTCCCATGTAAGTTCCTAGGCCTTGTCTACACTACCAAGTTTAGTCTCCCAAAATGCCGCTTGTCCACCCAAACAGTGAATGCGTACGCATGGTGAGGTGACTTTTTGTTGGGGAAAATGCCTGGTTTTGGTGACAAAATGCATCCACCCTTATGAGAGACTTACGTCTTTTTCCTCTACGTTTTTGTTGACAAAGTGCAAGTGTAGACACCATGCTTCATTTCATTGCTTTAACTGGCCTCCAGGGAGTGTCCCACAATGCCCTTCCTGACCGCTCTGGTCAGCAGTTTGAACTCCACTGCCCTGCAGCCAGGTAAACAACCATCTGCCCCTCTCCCTTAGAAGACCTGGTAATTTTTGAAATTTCATTTCCTATTTGCTCAGTGTGGAGAGGTCTCATTGCATCTTCCCAGGTGACCATGATGGGTTATTGCAGCAAACGCTCTCCTGCTTGGACCACTGCGGAGCTGTTGGATCTGCTCAGTATGTGGGGGGAGGAGGCTGTGCAGTCCCAGCTGCACTTGAGCCGTAGGAATTGGGATACCTACAGGCAGATTTCTCGAGGCTTGTGCGAAAAGGGCTCTGATCAGGACACGCTGCAGTGCAGAGCGAAGATAAAGGAGCTGAGGCAGATGTACCATAAGGCAAGGGAGGCAAATGGTTGTTCAGATGCTTCACCTAAGACCTGCCAGTTCTATAAGGAGCTGGATGCTATCCTCGGTGGCGACCCCCACCTCCATCGCCAAGAGCCCCGTGGATACTTCGGAGGGCACGGAGGCGGCGGAAAGGGGACCTAACCCAGAGGATGAGGTTATTGGGACAGGAAGCCAGGAGAGGTGTGCATATTACCCAGACCAGCTGATGGGCCTGAACTTGCAGTTCCAAATTCCCCATTGAATACAGGCTTGTGCCCAGTTTGTACAGATGCAGTTATCCAAGTATTCCCTTAGTTGCCTTGGCCACACTTCTTGGATCACATAATCAGCTGGCATAAATTAGTATAATTCCACTGATTTCAGCAATAATTCATACCAGCTGAGGATCTGGCCATTTCTCTTTATTTTTCTTGTCGACAGCAGAATTGCAAAACTAATTAAGTGTTGAATGTGCTATGAACCATTTGATGCTGAGAGCAAAGGCAGGAAGAATTTTTAATAAAGATTTGTCTTAGAAGATGGGATTTAGCATATTATAGAATCGTAGCAACTGGAGAGGAGAGGCTTTGGAGGGACTCTTCCAGCACTGACACTGCAGCTTTCTGCTCTGCTGCCTTGTCTCTTGCTGGGTCACCTGATTCCCCTGATGATTCATGCAAGTGCCATCCGTTATGGGCAGCACAGCTTTCATCTGTCTCCAAAGCTGCCTAAGGAAATGGGTAAGAAGAAGTCACCAGAGTCCTTTTGTGCTGAACATGCTTTTTATTTGTTTGTGTTAGTGTAAATAGCCATCGCAGCGTGTTGGGTGTCATCACAACAGCCCTTAAGCATTGAAACAGCTGCACTAAATCTCCCCTTACTACACCCATTTCCGCTCACTCCTGTTAATTTCAAAATAAAATCCAAAATGAAAGAGCTCACTGCAACTTTACGAGGATGGTCCGATGTGTCTCCATAGCATTCGCTCCTTCTCTGTTCACCTCTCATGCAACCCAACTCTGCAGCCCTCAGTGAAGTTTGCTCAATTGATGCACCCATTTGCTTATTTCCCCCAACTCTAATCCTTCCCAGGCAAACAAGTCAGAAATGGGGGGGCGTGGATTTATAAAAAGTAAAGCATGAGTCTTACTGAAGATGGGGCTCCTGTGGCACGCCTGGCCTGGCCTATTCATAATCCACTGGCTCTGGTTTGAGCCCTAATGCAACCCTGGTGTGCCGTTCTTAGAACCCATCAAGCACACACGTTGTCCTAACGGAAATTTCTCCCGTTGATTAGTCTCAGACTAGAATAGAAACAGCTCTCTGGAGAGGAGAAGCTGGCAAGTTTTGTGCCAGCCATGCAAAATAGAGAGACACAAACCACACACCCTCCCACACCTCCAGTGCCACTCAGATTCAATTCTGGGGACAGTGATTCGGAGACACACGTTTGTTTCCCTTCAAACGAGTTAAAGAAACTTCTTGAATAATGAATGGGCCTGACAGCCCTGCCTAAAGTGATATGTGGTATGGTTTATTTGAAATAAACAAATGACATGCAATATACAGCTGTATTTATAGTGACAAGTGATTGTTTGTTAGGAGGTTTTGTTTCTTTTAGCCAGCATGGCTTCATACACTCATTTCATCTTCCCAAGATACTTTAGCACCTATAAACAAATCACCCTGCAGGACTGTTAATTGTTTTAATGATCCGTTCTGCACCATTGTATATTCCATAGATTGTCAGTATCCTCAGCAACATCCTTTTCTTTCTTTGGCCCCTCTAACGGGTCTCTCGCCTCCCATAATGTATCTACAACCAGCATTGGGTGAATTTTTTTTTTTTTTTTTGACTGAAACATCTTTTTGCCAAAAAATTGCAAATTCAGGTTGACAGAACATTCCATGAGTCCCTGATGAATTTGCCAAATTGTTTTGGTTTAAATTTAAAAAAATGGAAATGTTTCATTCTGACAATTTTTGAAATGAAACATTCAAATTTTTTAACTCAAAACAACTTTTTGGTTTGAAATTTACTTCTATTTTATTTTTTAAAACATTTAAAATGCTTAAACTCAGAAACAAAATGAAGCATATTTGACCTGAAATGAATTTTTTTCTTTTATGTTTACTGAAAATGTTCTTTAAAAATTTGTTTTCTGTGAACCCAAAACAATTTTTACCTGTTTTTTTTGGGTGGGGGGGAGAGGGGGGCAGGGTGGTGTTAGGGGTACAACCAGCAAATTAAAAAATCCATTATTTGCAGAGATCTACCCACAACACATGACCTATTAATTTCCCTTTTCTAACCTGCACAGAACAAGTTTTCTCCTACTGCCTGAAACAGCCTTAGGCCATGTCGACACTAGCGAACTTACCAGTTAAGCTGTGCTGCTGTAAGATTAATTGTGTAGCCGCTCTGTGCCATGGGAGAGACCTCTCCCGTCGACATAACAAAACTACCTAAACGAGTGGCGGTAGGTATGTCAGTGGGAGAAGCTCTCCCACCGACATAGTGTTGTGCACACAAGTGCTTATGCCGATGAAACTTATGTTGCTCAGGGGGGTGTTTTTTTTTTCACATCCCTGAGCAACATAAGTTTTGCCAACATAACTGGTAGTGTAGACATGGCCTTAGATCACACATTCAGCAAGTAATCCTCCATAGGGTGGAACAAATGCTTCTCTCATTAGCAACAGGATAAGGCTCTGGTCTAACAAAGCATTTAAGCACATGCTTATCTTTAAGCATGGGAGTAGTCCCCTTATTTCAACTTCTAGTTGTACTTTGACATCAGTGGGACCACTTCCATGTTTAAAGTTAAGCACACATAGTTCAGTACAACCCTGCTTCATCCACAGAGCAGGTCCATCCTGGGCACTGAATGTGGCAGGGGTCCTATGAAAAAAAAAAAGTAGGTGATCATCTAATTACAGGCTGCATCATAATACATATGCGCAAGAGGGCTGAGTTAAGGTTGCTCTGACACCCTTCATTTTGGCATTTCCTAACATGTGAGTGCTTGCCTTTGCAACCTTAACATTTCTTTCAATGTAGTCTTTTGTAGGTATTGGCCTGATGTTGTTATCCCTTGGGAATTGTTTCCATATCCTTCAATGGGAGGAAGAGACCAAGCAGGAAGAACTGAAGATAAAAAAGGATACACTAAAGTGATGCTACAAGCATCTGCCCATTCTGAACTCACCAATATTTTATCCCAGTGAGGTGCCATCTTTAACGTTATCCGGCTGTGCCCTATGATACTGTGATATTGAAGCAATAATCCTTAGACGATGAACTTGCAGAGATTTGTAGGTGGCAGCCTGACCCTCTTGCGTTATTGGAATGTGTTGTTGTCGAAAAATGTACCCACTGCTCACACTGTGCGCTTGTAATAATGGAACCTCTAGTTCAATAACAGCTTTGGAGTCAACTGGAGACTAGCTATTGTTCTCGGGGCTTTTTCATGTGTTTGTTACTTCAAGGCTTCCCCCTTCTCTCTTAGTTTAAGCATTCAGGGATGGAGGATTAAAGAGCGGAATGCATATTTCTTAGCACAAATGTGCCAGTTTATTTTGTTTTTGAAACCATATTGCAAATTCACAGCAGCTGTGGATACCCATATTATATTTTGCTGAAACTTTAGGGCATCTTGCTGCAATTTGAGGTGTTTTTGTTTTTAAAAAAACATATTTGTTATACTAAGAAATACAAGGGAATCAGTTTATTTCCACTCAGCAGTTCCTTGAGTTTTTTCTTTTTTTTTTTTTTTTAAAACTCAGCTATGCATAGGCTGAAAATAAATCATGTCTAGTCAATGGATGACGCCATGAGAAATGGATCAGTGTTTCCTGGAGTACTTCTGTAATACCCAATTGTGGGGGGAGTACTCCATAGAGCTCTTTGTTTTCAAAGAATAAAATGAAAGGGGCTTTAAGATTTATGTTGAGCTCTTTATGGCAGCAGTCAGGCACTGTCACAAGTTGTCTTACAAGCTCTTTTTCTTAGTGTGTGGGCAAGTTTTTAGTCTTCTAAGAAATGATACATTATTTTACCCCTGCGTTCCATGCACTGCACTGCATTGACTCCCACTCTGCTTCTAGGTGTAAATCAAGGTGTGGACATTTAATCAATCAAACCCTGTATGGTCTGGGAGCTGGCTGGTAAATGGGACACCCTCACTCTATGCCTAGTGTGTTGACCTAGCCCTACATTTCAACTCTTGAATGGGAGGCTGCGGAACTTACTTCCTCTGGTTCAAAAGTACCCAGTTTTGTTGGCTCTTGGGACATGACTCAAAATTTCAACCAAGTACTTGCTTGAATTTAAACTAGACAATGAAGGTTTTTTCATGTGGGGGATGGGGGGCATTGATAGGGGACAGCTATTACTGATGGAAAGCACTAATGATTTGTTTTTAACTGTCTGTAATTCACCTCACTCCTCTGTTAATTTGCTGCGTGGCTGAAGATTGCTTGGCGGTGTGTTTACATTTTTAGGTCTGTGATGGGGTGTGTATACCCCATACTGGTTAACCATGGGCTGATAGGAATCTGAGCCAGTTAGGCTGCTGTGTGGCACCTGGAGGGGTGGTAGTGACAATTGATGCTTCAAAGCAAAGCTGGGGAGGAGCTGGGTCTCCATAAAGGAAGGAACACAGGGCAGCGGGAGGAGAAGCCAGTGAGGAGACCCAGGTGAGAGGTGGCTGGGAGTTTCCTCTTGGGCTAAAGGCAGAGAGAGACCCGTGGGCCTAAGGGCTGTTTGGACTGACATTTGTGGAGAAGCTGTGGCAGAGGCTGCAGAGAGCAGGGTCGGCCTGAGTAGGGTCTATAACAGTGGTCCCCAAACTTTTCATGTTGCCACCCTTACCCATATATGCCCCCTCCCCTGGCTCTGAGGGTGGGGGGAGGAACAGGGGTAAGGGACTGAGGTTGGGGGAGGGGCTGGGGCCGCAGCTCCCCGAATGTTTCTCTGCACCCTGCTACTGGGTACAGTTGCCAGGCATCCGGTTTTCGACCAGAACACCTAGTCAAAAAGGGACCCTGGTGGCTCCGGTCAGCACAGCTGACTGGGCTGCTAAAAGTCTGGTTGGCCGCAGTGGGGCTAAGGCAAACTCCGTGCCCGGCTCTGTGCCCAGCTTTGTGTGGCTCTTGGGAAGTGGTCGGCATGTCCTTGCAGCTTCTAGGCGGAGGGGCAGCCAGGCGGGGTGCTGCACACTGTCCCCGCCTGCAGGCACCACCCCGAGGGCTGACTCCGCACCTCCATTCCCGGGAAATGCTGGGGCCACCTGAGGTCAGTGCCGCCTAGAGCCTGAACCCCCACCCGGGTGCCAACTCCCTGTCCCAGCTCAAAACCCCCTCCTGCACCCAAACTCCCTCCCGGAACCCACACCCCCTCCTGCACCCCAACCCCCTGTCCCGAGCTGGAGCCCCCTCCCACACTCTGAACCCCTCAGCCCCAGCCCAGAGCCCTCTCCTGTACCCCAAACCCCTCATCCCCACCCCAGAGCCCGCACCTCCAGCTGGAGCCCTCACCCCCTCCCAGGCCTCAGTCCCAGCCCAATGAAAGTGAGCGAGGGTGGGGGAGAGCGAGCCATGGAGGGAGGGAGGATGATGTGAGTGGGGGCAAGGCCTCCAAGAAGGGGCAGGGTGGGGCCATAAGGAAGGGGCAGGGCAAGGGTGTTCAGTTTTCTGCAATTAGAAAGCTGACAACCCTACTAGGGGGGCGCACCCCACAGTTTGGGGACCATTAGTCTATAAGAAGCAGGGAAAGGCCGAGCCCAAGAGCAAGGGAATTGGTCCTACTTTGAGCAGGGGCTTGGAATAGATGCCCTCCTGAGGTCCCTTTCAACCCTGATATTCTATGAAGGGCTGCTCCTGGCGCTGCCGAGTAGGGGCAGGACTCGCAGGCAGGAGCCTGGGGAGCAGGACACTTCAGGGGATTCGCTTACTGGAGCCCTAAGGTGAGAGTTGCCGTTGGCAAGAAGAAGTCCAGGGAGGCAGCAGCAGGGAGTGTGTTGGTGCAGACCATAGCTGCTCATTGCCGATCTGTGGACTGGAACCCAGTGTACAAGACCTGATGTAACAACATGGGGCTCTTATTTTATTGGACTTTGTTAGCCTGAAAGAGGCGGAGCTAAAACATAACCTGGGCCGAGTCACAACAAGAGACCGGCCACAACAGCACCGAAGCAACTGTCAGCAGTGGGTGCTAGAGAGGAAAGAGCTGTTACGTCACAGCCAGCCACAAGGGGGAGTCAGGGGTGAGTCGACTCTGCCACAAGGTTGCATGGGCCTATAAAAAGTTGTGCCTGGTGTCTGTCAGTTACTGATTCTGGGCAAAAATTGCCCTGCATCTGCTCAGCACTTCTGAAAATCAGGCCATTTATTGAGGTGGCTAAATATTGACTTAGAAGCCTAAGCTTTAGGCTCCTAATTTTGAGAATCTTGGCCAGTGAGTCTTGTCCTCCCACACAACTTTAGTTCCAAGAAAATAATGCCCTGAAACTATTCATGACAATTCACTGATTCCTACAAGATGGATTTTCAAAATAATCAGAATCTACATGCTGTCCAGGAAATCTAGAAATTAAGCTGGCTTTTTCAAGCATCTACAGTACAACAGCTATGCACCCTGCAGAGCAGTGAAGCTCCTTCCAATTATATTTTGGGGCTGTTGTTAATTTTTGGCAGGCTCTGGGAGGAAAAGGAGCTTGCACATAGCAGGTGTCAGGCTGTTTTCATATTTAACCAAGAGCTTGGGGGAGGGGGCGGGGAGAAAAGAGTACACAGGGCACTGCCAAGAATTGTGACCTTGCATTAGTGTGAGCTAAGCAACTTTGGCACAGCCCCTGGGACTGAGGTGGGGATGGGAAGAGCTTGTCCTAGTCCCATCTCCTCCTGCTGGGAACGTGACACACACACACACATGCACAACAAGGGATTAATTTAACACACGTTGGAAAGAAGAGCATCAGGATTCAAACGTGGACTTCTGTGTGGATACAGCTCGCCAAGATCTCCAGGGGTGAGGGGATGCTCGCCTATCACCCCTGAATGGGAATCGCAAGTCATTCATTGAGCTTCACTCCCTCCTCCCCGCCCCCATCATTCCCAAACCTCTTTCCTCTGCCTTCTCAGTATAAAATGGAGAAGGAAAAACTGGCTTTTGCTCAGTCATTTGTTCGCACATTTTAATAGATCCAAGATGGCACAAGCTACAGAGGGGCCAAATGGCTTTTCAGAGCCATAATAGAATTTGAGTGTGTTTGGGGGGAACAGTGGGGAGGGGTTCGTTGCATTTTAAAATGTGAAGATATTTGCTAATATCTATAGGGGTCTTTTTTCCTTAGCACAGAGTTTCAAGTGATATGATTCTCTTTCAGGGCTTAAAATGGCCTTAGAGGAATACTGGGCCTTTAATTACCTAACAATGGAATTTCATTTGTAACAGAATTTTAAGGCCCAGAAGTCTAATTTAAATGGGTGTATAATGCTGTTTCCTTTGCAGAGGCAGGCAGGGAGCTGCTTTGTAATTGTAGGCGGCAGTAATGAAGCATGTATTCAGGATGGGAGGTTTGAGTCTGCCACCATGGAATGCTGCATACTCTGTGTGGAGAAGGGAAATTCTGTTTCATGGAGGATTTGAAGACTTCAGACCTTGGTTTGGTTCTGATTAGGAATGAAATCTGAAACTTTAGAATTTTTCTTTGAAAGAACATCACACCCCTCCCTCCTGCCAAAAAAATCGTTATAGGTCCATCGAAACAGTTCATTTTCATTTTGACTTTTTATATAATACAAAATCAAAACATTTCAAAAGAAAAAATTAGAACATTGTGTGTGTTTTGAAAATGTGAAAAACCCTGTTAGAACTTGTTTCCTAAAATGAAATTTTGGTGAAATTGACATGATTTCATGGTGCATTTTTATTCTGGCTGAACCATGTTTTCCATCCAACTTTTTCTGACCAGCTCTCATGCTGTGTACCTGCACAGAGGCCAGGTGAGAATAGATCTGCATTGTATGTTGGGATGCCAAGTGACAAAAAAGCAGTTACAACATCAGAAGAGAAATCAAAATAAACCTATTTATTTCAGACCTGAAATACACAACTACTCTTATTCTCATTGCATCAACTCTCCGCAAGAAGAGCAGGAAATCTGCTGGAAAATCCCTTGCAGAGTGGATGGTTGGCTCTCCACTCCCTTTGCCAGCTGGGCGTGGAACTTGATTTGGCTACTCATCTTCCCGAGATCCACCTCAGCTCTCTAAAAGCTAGATCTGTGACCCTGAGGAACTGTCGACACTGACCCTTGTCCCGCTTTGTCATGTGTGGAGTCTCTCCCCCAGGAGATCTGGAGGAGCAATTTCCCTTCACCACCCCTAGATACATTTCTGTAAGTGAGATTCCAGCCACTCAGGCCATTCTCTGTGCTTAGTAACTGAAACTTGTCCCCTTTTCCAGTCCTTGTTTTATCACAAGGACTAATCCAGATGTTTGGGGGACGTGCCATTAACAGTCTTGATATTTCTATTTTTGCTGACATCAGGGGCGTGTGGGAGCCCTGTAACCTCCATCTAAAAGAGAGATGTCAGGGTATCAACCTGCTAACTTGCTTTCTTGTAGCTTCTCTGTAGGGCCTAGAAACCAGACTGGTGGTCAGTTTAATTCTTGAGAGCATCCTTTCAAAAGGAGGTGTGGCCTGATGAAGATGGGAGCATAGTAATTGTTCTACTGCTAATGGGAATGGGGTTAGTATACTACAAGCCTTATGTTCAATATTTTCTGCTCACATGTCTACAACAGAACGACAGGCAACTTACCTTTAGAGATCTTTTGTACAATTATGTGAATAGGTTCAATGGGACCTGTCAATAGGCTCAAAGAATGCCCCTTGTTTTTACTGATGTATGTTCAGAATAACTCTATTGACTTCAGCTGATTGACGTTTGGGCAGAAGGTTAGGTTGTTTCTTATTTTACGGTTATTCATTCCTGAAGACTGACCATGTCATATATTACAGAGATAGCACTCGGAGCATGAAGTTATTAAAGGCTGTTCTCATGCTATTTTCTGCCTGTTTGGGAGCAGGAAGTATTGGAAATCTTGGGCCAGATTCTTTTTTTTTCTTTTTTTTTTTATGTAGCATTTTACGTCCACTTTGAACTGGGTTGGCTGACTGCACAAGATGCAGAGTAATGGGGCATCAGACCCATGCTGTCTGATTTCATGAGAGTTCTAGCCCAGTTTTGCAGCCTCCAGGGGTCTGAACAGCATGGTCAAGCTTTGAAAATGTGGGGTGCTTGTCTGCCACAGTCCTGAACATTTTGGGCTTCACCTATCCTGACTGCTACTTGTACTGCAACGTTTAGTAACCATGCAGGAGTCAGGCAGGCTGGAAAAAAGGCATGGCACCTGGGTTACCTAGCTCAGCCTGACTGTGCTCAGCCTTCACAATGTCTAGCTGACTCTGGGTGTGATGGGATGAGATCCCCACACTAGCCCTGCAAGAGTGGAATTGGGCCAGGTGGGCCCAATCAGCTAATTAGACTGCAAACAGGGGAGCTTTAGGCCAGAGGGAGCTGGTTGGAGAGAGGCTCACCTGTGCAGGAACTGGCGAGGCCTATAAAGTCAGGTAGCGGCCCACAGGCTGGGTGGCTGCTGAGAAAGGGTAGTCACCCCCTGGGATGAAGGAGGAGTGTTGGGGGGCTGCTGGGAAAGGCTGTAGGCAGGCAGCAGTCACCAGTCACTCCCTGGGAAGGGGGAGGGTTCTTGGAGCTGGTACACTGAGAATGAGACAGGGAACCAGCGTGGTAGGAAACAGCTCAGGGAAGGAGCTGGGAGGACCGAGAGATGAGATACTAGATAGGATGGGCCAGTGCTCTAAGGTGGCACCGAGCATTCTCTCTCTTAGGTGCTTAGCTAGCTGGTTCTTACTCACATGCTCAGGATCTAACTGTGGGGATTGGGAAGGAATTTTTCCCTGGGTCTGATTGGCAGGGACCTTGTGTGCAGGAGGGGGTGGTTTTGCCTTCCTCTGCAATGTGGAGTGCAGGTCACTTGCCAGAATTATCTGGAGATATCTCACTTAATCATTTCCCTGCTATTGCAAGAGCCTTGGGCACTGGTGCCCCTCAGTCCCTCCTGTTCTCTGCCTGTGACACATCAGAGTCTATTCTCCTTTGGGCTGTAATACCTTGGGCTAATTTCTGTTGCGGGTTTAGAGTGTGGGTTCTGGGAGGAGCTATACAGGAGATCAGACTGAATGATGTCATGTTTTCTTTGGGCCTCAAACTCAATGAGGTATTATAAATCTCATGGCCTTCTCAAGTACTTTTGACTGCTTGAGCTTCACCCATGGCAGATGGCCCAGCTAATGCCAGTGGCTGCCCTTTCAGGTCACCTGCACGTTTCATTTTCACTAATGAGGTTTGGCACCATTGAAATGCATAGTCTATAGTAGGCCCACAACTGTAACTGGGTCTTGTAAAATGTCTGGGTTTGTCAGCTGGGCTAGCAGTGACTGATGTTAGCACTGCTGTTCTGTAACTTTCACTTCCTGCTTCCCAGCATCTGACTTAACCTCTTCCTTTTCCCCTGTGCGCATAAACCCCATCAGTGATGCAGAATGTACTAAGAGACAAGCTAGGTGTGGGCATATCTTTTATTGGACCAGCTTTGACTGGTGGAAGGGTCAAGCTTTAAAGCTATACAGAGCTCTTCCTCAGGTCTGTGAATGTGCAGTAAATATACTATTATATACTGTATATAAATATACTGTTGCTTAATTCTGTTTAGACAAATGCAGCATTTAATGTAAGCTACTAAACTATCTCAAGAATGGCAGAGATGGGGGACAGCAAGAGACTCAGTTTTGGATAGACCTCTGTGGCCCTTTTCCTAGGTGGAATGGAGGCTTCCCAGTCTGGTCCCCATGGCTTGGAAATGTTAACAATAGGGCAATAGAAAATGAAAAGGGATGCTATTTTCCTTTCTTTATTGTGACTTTTTTTTATAAAGGCATTGAAAGCACCCAGCTGAATCTGCTGTCTCTAAATTGTTTGTGTTTGTGCATGAATAGTTGTGTTTATGTTGGCTTTTGAACCTGGTGGTCTTGTTCATGAACTCAAGCGAAGGTGTGGAGGAAGGAGGGGATATACCTCTGGAATGATGTTAGCTAAGCCCTTACGGGCTAATAAATGTAGGTGTTAATGGCTTGTTTTTGTGCTGTTTCGTTGCCATAGAGATGGGCTACATGAACTAATGGGTTTGTTTAAGTGTTCTGTTTCTGTAGCTACCCCTTCTGCTTTTTTCCATGCCCAGCGATTGGAATTAGTTTAGAACAACAGCCTTGGCAGTTTTAGTCCACCGACAGCAAGGAGCGGCTGGGGGAAAATATTTAAGAAAATGGCCACACAGAACTACTAAAATAGATACAAGAACCATCAGTGAGGAAAGCAGTGGAATCACATGAGGTTATTTGAAGGCTGGTTTATGGATTTGTAGCTTATGTGCCATGAAATGCCTAGCTTGTGTCTCTGTGTTAGCAGAACAAGAAATTATCTGTGCAGGAGGGTGGGGCTGGGGGATGTCAGCCAACTTATGTGAAAACAGATACAGGTATAACAAAGAGAGGCGGGTACCCAGCACTTGCAAAGGAAAGTACTGTGGGCAAGCAATAAGGAAGGGCAGGTAGTCCTGTGCATGGTGAGGGGTAGGGCTGCTGGTGGGAGGAATAGAATTTCAATCTTTTGTTTACAATTGTTATGCCAGGGGTTGGTGGGTGTAATAACTGCCTTTCATTGAATGGAAAAAGCGGCTCCCTAAAGGAGCGAAAATAGGAGCTACCACCCAAAACACAGGCATGTGCATTAATGGGATAGGACGTGAGCTGTGCGACCCAAGGGTTCTATTGTGATCTGATATTGGACTCAGGGGCCAGGGATGGATTTGATTTTGTGTGAGTGAGAGAGACAGAAGCAGCAGAAAGCCAAGGAGGCAAGAGAACATGCCCTGACAGTGTAGCCCTGAGGAAAAAAGCCTAGTGAGAAAGGGCTTTTTGCATAAAGTCCTGGCTGATAAGGGGCTTGGAATGGTGAGCACAGAAACTATCTCCTCTTGTGTGATTCTTCCTGTGTTCAGGGAAACAGGAGTTAATGTACATTCGTTGTAAATATAAACAGGATTGCATCAAACAAATGTTCCAGACTCCCGTCAACAATTTCTTCTCCTGACAGAAAGACCCCCCCCTAGACCTTGAATTTTGCTAATTGCTCATTGCCAAAGGCGTAACAGGATTAAAAATGTATCTGGTTCTGTGTCAAGTTTTCTGAACTTCAGAGAATAGCTTGCTTGCAATGTGTCCATCTCCTGTGCACGCTCTTGGCTAGAGTTGAACTAGGGACAATTGCAAAGTACCAGAGGTTGTGGAAGCTTTTTCCCTGGAGGTTTTCAAAGGGAGGCTGGATAGCCGTCTGTCTTGGATGGTTTAGACATAGCAAATCCTGCATCTTGGCAGGGGGTTAGACTAGATGCCCCTTGCGGGCCCTTCTAACCCTATGGGTCTGTGATTCTATGATCCATGCCTGTGCCCCCTCAGCTATGAACCTTGGCACAGCCATCCACCCAACCTTGCCTCTGTCACCACTGGGCTCTACACTGGAATCCATCAGGAAGCTACACCTGGTGAAGAACTGCAGGTTGCTGACAGAGCCCATCACACTACTGCCTGCGTTGATTTCCTGTGCACTTCTGGTGCTGATGTTGATTTGGAAAGGACTGTGTGGCTAGTGAGGAGGCAGGTAGCACACACCTTACTGGGACACTTGAGATCAGCAGATGTATTTGAGCTAGCAGTCCCCGGTGCGGCTGTTTGAGGTCTAGCATTGTTAGTGGGGGTTCTCCTAGCTCAGGAACTCGCTCACCCCGATAGTCTGACAGAGCAGGAGTCTGAGAATTGGAACGTAAGTCCAAAGGGACCACTAGATCATCTAGCCAGACTCCTGTGTATCATAGGTCAGAGACGTTCAGCCTATATTGAGCGCATGGTGCAAGGGCACTTGTCTTGCAAGCCCTCACCCGCATGGGATAGGGTACTATAAATGTTTGATTCCAGGGCAGAGACTTGCCATTGGTTTAACTGCTATATAAAATGTCTTTCTGTTAAGAAATTGTGCAGCTAATGCACAGACCAGTGGTGATGAGAACACTTTTATAAACTGGCAAACGAAATACATCAGGGAGTAACTCATTATTTGGAACAATTCTAACCAAACATGAGCTGAGAAATAAATCTAGCCTGCTCTGTTTACAAATTAAAATGGGTTTGGTCTAACCCTGTCCAATCAGCCCATTGTCAGCAGCCAAAAAGGACCCTGACGCCTCTCGTCTCAGACTGAAGCAGTGTTCCAGGGAGCTGCAGAATATTTCGAGGCAAACGTGGTCGGACTAAAAGCCAGGAGTAGGGAATGAGCGGGAGAAGGGGAAAGCACCTGATGCAGCCTGGTGGGGTTTGGGTGGATGTTGCTGTTTTGAAGACTTAGATATGGGTCTGCATATCGTCAAAAGTGAGTTAACCTTGAATGCTAAATCCCCATACTGTAGATGTGGCAGACTCGGGTTCAAGTCACTGCTCTGAATCAGGCAGAGGAGGACTTGAATCTTGGTCTTGCCAGGTGTCTTACACACACACACACACACACACACACACACACAAAAAATCCTGACAGCAGAATAAAACCAAATGCCCAAATCTTGAAATTTTTTATGAAACAGAATTTGTGTTTTCCAGCCAGCCCTACTTGCAGACAAGGATTGTCTCATACTCTGTATTTGTGCACGAGTGCCTGATCTCAGCTGGGGCCTCTTGGGGCTCAGTTCATTATTTATATTGTAGCAGCATCTGAAGAGTAACGTTAACAGAGGAGGGGATGGGTGCTGCACCCCAAAGTATAGATAAGAATCAGGAAGTAGACAGAAATAGTCAATAGGCCAAATTCAGACCTAATGTTAGTGAGTATAACTCACTAAAGATGAACCCACTACTGATTTGCCCTGAGTGTTTTTACGGTTAAGTATCCCTGTATTTGGTTATAATACACATCGGGGACAGTCTAAATGGAGTCAGACTCTATCTCAGCCAAGTGGAAGAAAAGTAGTTGCTACTATGGAAATCTGCCTAGCCAATTTTGTAGTAATAGATGAAACATTCAGTGAGACTTGCTAAAGTAAAACACCCATTGGTTTGTATTGAAGAAGAGAATGAAAAGGGTAAAGCAAAGGGCAGCTATGGCTGAAAACCTTTAGTTCAGCAATCTTATTGGTACATACACTGAGTTTTACAGTAGAAACTAAGACATGTTTTCCCAGATGCACACAATCTTATTGAAAGAATTACGGATGCACTGAGAGTGGCTCTGTTAAAGTTACACCAGGGTTTTCCTTTTAATGGCACCTTTGCACTCTTCTTAGAGAGATGAATCAGTCTGGAATATATAGCCAGTGATGGCTGAATATTCGATGCTTATCTGAACCTCCTGTGTCTGAAAGTTATGGGTGGAAACATGAAGAGGCTTTCTCGTTTTTAAAAAAAATCTGGTACTTCCTGCTTCTGAAGAGGTCAGAAATGCCATCACAGCAACACTCGTCTTCCTCTTTTGGCTGGAACCAGGAAGTACAGAAGTAAGTAGCTATGAGACGATGACAGTAGCTGCACTTTAACCCTCCAGAATAATTTGGTTTGAGTTTTTTGGGCAAAAATTAGGGCTGGATGGAAAACAACAGTTCCATTTCACTGAAAAATTTAAAGTTTTTGAGTTTTGTTTTTGTTCTGATGTGGAATGAAAATCAGACCTTTTGAAATTGTTTATGAATAAACAGGAGAGCAAGAGAGACCCTGGCCTAGCCAAGAACTAGAGCCCTCACCTGGGATGGGGAAACCTACATCCAAGTCCTTGTTCTGCCTGAGTCAGAGTAAAGACTTGAACCTGGGCCTGCCACATCCTGGGCACATGCCCTAACTAGATTGTAGAGCCAAGTCCCTCCTCTTGAAACTCTTCCACTCAGTATAAATAATTAAGTATTCAGTGCAAGCTAGAGCATGGTACTATGGCCTGGGGTTTCGGGGCATTTGCTGCTGATATGAGCCCCAGCTCCAATTCCCCTCTTTGCCTGATTGAGGGGGGGAGATGAACCTGTGCCCTCACCAGCATGCAACTGGATAAGGCTCTCTGACTTGAGGAAACTTTTGACAAGATAGCACTCATTTCTTATATTATCTGAATCTGTTTGCTCATTCCGAAAAATAACTAGAAAAGCAACATACCACGATACAAACATATCAAAAGGGATGGGTGGAACACGATTAGTAGATTTCCTGGACCAATGTCTTAGTAGAGGAGCCAAATATGTTAAACCAAGCCAAAGTTCATGAGTGTCCTCTGGGATCTAATAAGAGATCACAATAAATTTGACATTCTCATGAGGCTGTATTAAGTATTGGAAGAAGCAACACACATTCTGGACTCTACTGAAGCTGACTTTGCGGGAATGTGGAATGCCCTCAGGGATTGTATAATGTCTGGGAAATCTATTGAGGAAAGTAGGAAGTATTTAGGGCAATGGTCAAAGACACAATGAATGAAATTCTTCCCCCTATTAACTGCCTCCAACGGCATGCTTAAATACACCATCCAAGGCATGCCATGTAATATTCAAAAAATGTGCTCTGTCTTATGAATTAAGCATAGGCAACAATCAGGAGACTTTCAAAATATATGGATGAACTGGTAAATGGGTAAGATGATGGGCGTTTTTAAAAGAGACTGAAGCAAATATATCATCAAAAAACCTCCACTGAATTAAGGAAACTTCAATTTGCAACTATTTATTTGTATTATCATAGCACTAGGAGCCCCAGTTGTAGACTTTTTCAAATGCATTGAAAGAAAACAGATCTTCAGCATGTCAGCCCTTCGGGACCCTTTTCTATGTTTGTACATCACCAAGTATAACTCCGAACTGGGTCTTTAGGGGCTACCATCATATAAGTATTTAATAAGATAACTAGGGGCTGGGCTGACAGGGTACAGTGCAGGGTGCCTGTGGTGTGTTAGAAGTAGCTGAAAGAAATGCAGGATAGGAGATAAAAGAGGGCAACACTTTGTTTCACATTGGTTCCAACACAAGGTATTCTATACTGTCATGTGAAATAACCTAAATCCTGGTCTAATTTAGGCAGCCATAAGAATGGATTCCTGACTATTCCAGGGCTCTTAACTGGGGGACCAGAGCCTGAGAAGTCGCTTGCTAGACTGGAAAGGGCTGGTGTCAGGACACTGAGTGTCAATGGAGGGTCTCCCAATTTATCCTGGTGTGGAGCTGAATTTGACCTTCTGATTCTATTCCCCACAGTGGTGTAAATCAGGTGTAACTCCACTGAAGTCCATTGGCCAGATTTTGCTAGTGTCACTAGTGTTTGCTACTCCCCTGAAAATGTGCAATAGACTCACTGTTGCCAGTAGAGCTAAGGGTGGAATTTGGCCCAGTAGTCACCCCAGTGGAAATGAGAACTGAATGAGGGCCAGTGCACTCAGTCCCTGGAAGAAAGCTGTACAGTTATGTGACACCCTGGAGGGCTGCCCAGCGCCAGTGCCACTGAGCTTCAGAGAGGAAGATCCATCCAGCTTTCCTCAGCCAGTAGGACAACTGATAGAACCTGGAACCTTTGCTAGCGAGTGTGGCAATGGGGATGGGGCAAATTGGAGCTCTGACTGGAGTTACTGCATCAGACCCATTCACTTCAGTGGTGCTACTCCTGATGGATGCCAGAGTAATAAGAGCTGAATCCGGCCTTTATGTCCCTCTGGCACTTCCCTCCTTCCCCACATGTCTAGAATTACTGTCAAATAACAAGCTCCATCGGGCTCCTCCTTCAAGAAATATCTTAATCCCTACCGGCTCCGTGGTGTGCTCCAAGTGTAGAGACACACACACACCCTGCTTCACTTTTGGAATCTGTGTCCAGCTCAGTTTCTCCTGCCTCGGCTGCAATACTTAGAGTTACAGGGCCTGATTCTTTGGGTAGTTCCTTATTCTTCGAGTAGCCCAACACAGTCATTGGGCCCACTCAGCGTAAGGTCCTATTTTCTGAGGTCAGGCTGGCAGGGTGGAGTTCTAACCCTTTCAGGACAGGAAAGTTACTTGTCTAGCACAGCTCTCCTGGAGTACAGTGATGGAGTGTTACCTTTCTTGTACTGAGCAGTGAAGTAATTATTTCCTAAAGGAAATAATACAGAGATTTAGCCATATTGGTACTGGGCTAGGTTCTGAGCTCAGTCCCACTTGTGTAAATCCAGAGCAGCTCCATGGAGTTGCTCAGTGAAATTATTCCAGATTTATGCTGCTAATGGAGCAGATTTTGGCCTTCTGACTTGGAACAAAAATTCTATAATAGACTTTGCTATCTGTCTGTTCTGGGGCCTTCTGCAGTACCCACCAGGCTCCTTGGCAAAGGGTCCCCGGTTCTTTGCAAATAACTCTCATCACAGACTTGACAAACTCAGTAAACCCAAACACATGTTTTACAGGATATTTATCCATGAAGAGTAGTATGTCAGGTATCTGCACAGAGCTCATAACTTGTCAAGACTATAATCATTGTGAGATGTATGAAGGGGTAATATTTAAGGACTAATGTTGAAAGTATGCCTTATGGACTCAGGGTAAAAATGAGTCACTAGGGTACAGTATCTCGGTGGAGAACCATTCAAGCAAGAGGGAGTTGTCACCTCTTCCTAGTCAGCTAGCAAGGTAATGCAAGGTTCTGTCTTCTACCCTTGCCACATTGAACAACAGTCAATGGAAAACCATCAAGGACAATTGCAAACTATTGAAAGCACTTGGCAGTGAAAAGGAACATTACAGCAGGCAGGAGACCTTCCTGGCTATGAATTAAAGACAAAAGACTGCTTCGGTGTAGGGAAAGGCACCCTGATCCATTTACTAAGGAAACCCCTTTAAGGAGCGAGGGGCTTCCATGAACATTTGGATCCTGGTTCTTGTGAAATTAGTCAGCTCTGCAACTGACTGATCTTTGGGGGTGAAGCCTACTTTATTAGACAGGAAAGGTAACTACCGATATGTGTGGATCCTGTTTTATGACTTTTGTTTTCATCACTTTCACTTCTAGTTAAATCTTCATTCTTTCTTAAACGAACCTACTTTTAGTTTGTTATGAGGGCTCACAAGCGCTATGTGGTACACAAGAGTGGTGGGTTTAAGGCAAAACTGGCACACTGCTCCTTTGGGGGCAGAGGATCTGGAATTTCTGTGAGGAGACGGTGTCAGGGACTGCATATAAGAGGGGAGTGAATCAAAGGGACTCAGGGATTGGGATGCACCTCTTAACTTGCAAGGCAAAGTTAGGGCTGGCATAGCCCAGAGGAGAGTGCTTGAATGGCTGAAAGACTGGTGGTGCTAAAGAGCTGACATCCAGCTACCACAAGCAAGACTCCCTCTCACTGGAGGCAGCAGGGGGTAATGCATAATTAAGGCTAAGATTTAGTCATGGGTATTTTTAATAAAAGTCATGGACAGGTCATGGGCAATAAACAACAATTCACGGCCTGTGACCCGTCCATGACTTATACTATAAATACCCCTGACTAAATCTTAGCTGCTCCAGTGGGGGAGGGGCTGCTGACGCTGCTCTGGGGGTGGGGTGAGGTGTGGGGGGCTACTGTAGTACATATGGTAATCAGATATCTCGTCCAATCCACACAGCTGCTAAATTGGCTTATATAAATGTAACTTGTTCTCTTGAATAAGACTCTTGTGCATCCCTTCATCTAAACGGATGTTGCTCCACTCTGTCACCATTCTGCATGGTTCTGCACTTCTTCGTGCATGGTGATTTAGCAGTAAGAGTAGCCCTGTGTACTGATTCTTCTTCCTGGGAATTCAGATCCACTAGTAACTAAGGGCCAGACTTTTAAAGGTATTTAGGCACCTCGGGTACAGATAGGCACCTGGTGGGATTTTTAGAATCTCCTAGACTGCTACACGTTGCCATGGGAGTTAGGTGTCTAGGTGCTTTTGAGAATCCCACTGGGCACCTTTCTGTATTGTAGGTGCCTGAATCGTAGGACTGGATGGGACCCCGGGAAGTCATTTAATCCAGTCCCCTGTACTCCTGGCAGGACTAAGGATTATACATTTAAATCTCTGGCCTTACGTGTCAACAGGAATGGTTGATTTGCCTCAAAATCACTCTGTAAAATTTAGGTTTATCCCAATATCAATCTCCATACAAAATGACTGTACATTCTTGGGTCATTCGCATGAAAGATGCACTCCTGTGTCCCTGTTGGCAAAATATCTGACCTGCATCCAAGATCAGAAACTTGCTCTAAGCACGGATTTACATTGTTTTCTCAATATTTACTACTGTGGGGCCTTCAAATGGGACATGCAAGCGCTTCAATAAATGAACTGCATGGTCATCTAGTTTTGCTGCAGCGTATGTAATCACTTCTGCAGCCCCCCACCCCCACCAAATGTCATTTTATAACTAGACTTGGCAGGATGAGACTTATTGGTAAATGTGGGTAAACATCGATTTTTAGCAAACACACAATCTGATGAAAAAATATTTCCATGGATGATGATCAAACTGACAGATAAAGTAAGACAAACGCTGCTTGAGAACTTCTTATATTTAATTTCAGGATATTCACTTTATATATTTTGACGTATGGTGTTTGTGTTTTTAAGTTATAAAACTAACTTTTTATTTCTGACTGTCTGACCCCTCCCACTGTCTGATTCCCCTCCCCCTAATTTTGCACAACTGTGAAAATTTAAATCAATAAAAATATAAAAAATGCTTAATATCTATCCATCAGAATTATTACAAAAGATTAAATTCTGCCAAGTTGTTTTATAATTTACTAGAGCACAGCTCTGTACTGAAAATTGACTCTGACAATGGTATGGTAGGGTTCCACAGCTATTGTCTCTAAATGATTTCATATCTAATGAGCTGAGTTGACAAGTCAAAATATTTTAGTTTCTAGCTACCAGACCCACAAATTCAACCTGGGATCAGCGAGAGAAGCTGGGTGCTTTCCATCTCCCAGACCATCACCAGCAAGAAAGGTTATATGGGCTACATTAGCTTTCGTAATGCCTATGCACTCACACGGGTCCAAGCCCACTGAAGGCCTAGACAAAGCCATCCCTTGGGTAGGGCAAATCGGGGCGACCGCTCTGGGTCCTGCGCTTTTGGGGGCCTTGCGGGCCTGTGCGATTGGCTGGCGTAATCGGTCCTGGAAGACATAGGCGCGGGAACTAGGGGCACGGGGGGTGCTGCAGCACCCACATGGTCCTGACCTGCAGGCCCTGGGCTCCCGGGTGCTGCCCTGTATGCCCAGGGGTCTGCTGCTGCCCCACGCATGGAGCTTTGCTCTGGGGCCAGGGGGAGGGGAAACAGGGGTAATAGAGCTGGCTTTCAGAGTGAGGCCCCCAAGCCGGTGGGGGCTGATTTGTCCCAAGCCACCCCCCCCCCCCCCCAGGATGACCCTGGCCATAGAAGTGATTGAAAATTGTATATCATCCATAGAGTAGTTTTAGTTCCATTGACAGACATGGGGACTACATGGGTGTAACAGTTGGGGATTTAGTAGAAAGCTGTGTGATAATACAGAAGAGGAATCCTTATCCTGCTCATTCTCTAGGCTATGCTGGTTCTTCTAACACTAATAAAAAGCAGTAAACTGTTTCCTGTCAGGGTAGTGAGGCAATATTTCTTATTGGACCAACTTCTTTTGGTGGAAGGAACAAGCTTTTGAGCTACACAGAACCCTTCCTCAGATCTGGGGAAGGTAACCAGAATGCCCAAGCTAAATACAAGGTGGGACAGAATGTTAAACATGAAGGTTTCTCACATGCTGTAGGAGATCACTTAAAATGAAGTGTGCAAATAAAGGTTAGCAGGGGCAGTGTAGAGTGTGTTACAAATTGTTGTAATGAGACATAAAAAGTTGTGTCTGTATTGAGCCCATGGTTTTTAGGGTCTGGCAGAGTTATGAATCTAAGCTCACCTTTTTGAAGGTGTTGTTGGGGTTCCTTTGAGGACTAGGACTGAAAGGTCAGATGTGGAGTGATCGCTTTGTGAAAAGTGTTCACCCACGGGTGATGGAGTTTTTGTCTCATGATTTTTCTGGTTTCACCCACTTAGTTGTTGGGGCATTTGATGCACTGGAGGAGGTACACCACATATTGTGTTAGGCATGTATTGGACAGATGGATCTTGAAAAGCATGTTTGGGATGGGGGGGGTATTGATCATTGAAGAGGTGAAGATCTGTCAGCAGGTTTTGTGTCTGGTGCTGCTTTGAGTTGGTGTGAAGCCAGAAAGGGAAAGGAGTAGGAAAGATTTTTCATGCTGTGGTCCCTATCAAGTATGGCTTGCCATTGTCTGATACCCCATATTCTTTATAATGTGAGGTTGTAGGTGACAAATTAGGGTGTGTGGTCAGCAAGGTTTTATTTGTATTGAAGCAGTTTCTCCTGAGGTATTTGGGTGGCCCATTCTATGATGTGATCTATTTCTCTGAAGTGTCCTTGCTTGGTGAAGGTGGTTTTTAATGTGTTTAGACGTGTATCTAATGATACTGCTAGATTCTTTCTGGAAGGCATAAAGGGAGACTATGCCAGGCTGCAGAAGACAGTTAAAGAAATGGAGGTTCAGGTAATCTTTGGTGGGATGCTACCTGTCCCTACAGAAGGGAAACTAAGGCAAGACAAGATTATGATGCTCAACAAATGGCTCAGACAATGGTGGTGTAAAGAGGGCTTTGCAATGTTCAGCCACTGGAAGGCATTCATGGACCGATGACTGTACTCATGGGATGGACTCCATCTCAGTAGGGAGAGAAATAGACTTCTGGGATGGATGTGGGCACAACTGATTAAAAGACCTTTAAACTAGGGACTCAGGGGAGATGGCTGGGAGATGCTCATGTAATCTCTATACCTGATTCTAATATTGATCAGAAGAAAAATAGAGTGAGAGGATACAAGAACAGAGAAAGGAACAACAGAAGGTAGGCGAATAGTGCCAATGACATCAACTGTCCAGGAGGTGATACTGGCAGTAAAATGACTGTACTTAATTGGGTGAGGAATCTGGGTGAAGCCAAGCAGAAGTAACTTAGATATCTGTACACCAACATAAGGAGCCTTCCTAACACAACAAAGGAATTAGAATTACTGTTGCAGGAAATGAAAACAGATATTCTAGGGATAACAGAACCATGGTGGAATAGTAGTTGTGACTGGCATACAAGTACTGAAGGGTATGTGTTGATCATGAAAGACAGAAATGAAGGTAAAAGTGGTGGAATAGGATTGTATATGAATGATGAGGTTGACTATCAAGAAATTAGAAGTGATGGAATGGATAAAACAGAATCTGTTTGGGTCAGTATCACTTTGGAGAAGAAAGCTATCAGAGCCTCCATTGGGATAGTCCTTGGTATGCTACAGACACCCAGGATCCAGTTTGGATATGGATAAAGACCTTTTTAATTAAATAAATATTACTGGGAATTGTGTAATTTTGGGAGACTTTAATTTCTCAGATATGGAGGACAAGTGCTACTAATAGTGATAGGGCCCAGATATTCCTGGATGTGATAGCGGACAGTTTTCTTCACCAAATAGTCACTGAACCAACACAAGGGGATGCCATTTTAGCTTTAGTATTAGTAAGTACCAAGACCTCATAGAAGAACTTAGTGCAGAGGACAACCTTGGTTCAAGTGATCATGAGCTAATTCAGTTTAAATGGAAGGAGAAACAAAATAGGTCTGCAACGAGGGTCCTTGATTTCAAAAGGGCAAACTTAAAAAATTAAGGGAGTTAGTTAGGGAAGTGAACTGGACAGAAGAACTCAAGGGTCTGAATGTGGAGGAGGCTTAGAATTAATATAAGTTGAAGTTGCAGAAGCTCTCTGAAGCTTGGATACCAACGAAGGGGGAAAATATTGTAGGGAAGGGTTGCAGACCAAACTGGATGAGCAAGCATCTCAGACAGGGTATTGAGAGAAAGCAGAAAAAGGAATGGGAGATGGGAAGGATCAGCAAGGAAAGCTACCTTTTGCAGGTCAAAAAGTGTAGGGGGGAAAATGAGAACTACCAAAAGCCAAGCACAGTTGGACCTTGCAATGGCAATTAAAGCCCATAATAAAAGGTTCTATAGCCATCTAAATAAAGAGAAAACAAGGATGGAAGAAGTGGGACTGCTAAACACTGAGGATGGGGTGAGACTAAAGATAATCGAGGTATGGGCTAATACCCAAATGAACACTTTGCCTCAGTTTTTAATAAGGTTAATGAAGTCCTTGGGGGCAGTGGCATGGTGGCTAATGGAAATGAGGATGTGGAAGATGAAATTACCACATCCGAGGTGGAAGTCAAACTCAGACAGTTTAATGGGACCAAATTGGGGGGCCTGGATAATCTCCATCAAAGACTATTAAAGGAACTGGCACATGAAACTGCAAGCCCAATAGCAAGGATTTTTAATGAATCTATAAACTTGGGGGTCTTAACCTGTGACTGAAGAATTGTTAATATAGTACCTATTTTTAAGGAGGGAGGGAGAGGGGAGGTGATCCAGGAAACCATGGGCCTGTTAGTTTGATCTCAATTGTATGCAAGGCCTTGGAACAAATTTTGAAAAAGAAAATAGTTAAGGGCACAGAGGTAAAACTGGGATAAAATACAATATGGTTTTACAAAAGTAGATCATGCCAGATCTACCTGATCTCTTTCTTTGAGAAGATAACTGGTTTTTTTTAAGACCACAGAAATGCAGTAGATCTAATCTATCTGGATTTCAGTAAGGCACTTGATATAGTTCCACATGGGAAATTATTAGTTAAATTAGAGAAAATGGGGATTAATACAAGAATTGAAAAGTGGATAAGGAACTGGTTAAAGGGCAGGCTACAATGGCTCATGCTGAAAGGTGACCTGTCAGGCTGGAGGGAGGTTACTAGTGGAGTTCCTCAGAGATGGGTCTTGGGACTGATCTTATTTAACATGTTTAGTCATGAGCTTGACACAAAAAGTGGGAGTGTGCTAATAAAATTTGCAGATGACACAAAGCTGGGAGGTATTGCCAATACAAAGGAGGATCAGAATGTCGCATAAGAATGTCTGGACGACCATTGAAACCAGAGTAATAGAAATGGGATGAAATATAATAATGTGAAGTATAAGGTCATGTACTCTAGGGACTAACAAGAAGTTTTTCTATAAGCTGGGGACATATCAGTGTGACGTGACAGAGGAGAAAGCCCTATATTGGTTGATCATAGGATGACTATAAGCTGCCAATGTGATGCAGCTATGAAAAAGGCTAATGCGATCCTAGGATGCATTAGGGGAGCTATTTCCAGTAGAGATAGGGAAGTGTTATTGCCATTATACAAGGCACTGGTAAGACCTCATCTCGAATACTGTGTGCAGTTTTGGTCTCCCACGTTTAAGATGAATTCAAACTGGAACAGGTGCAGAGAAGATCTACTAGGATGATCCGAGGAATGGAGAATCTAGCTTATGAGCTCAGCTTGATTACCCTAACCAAAGGCTGAGGGGAGATATGATTGCTCTCTATAAATACACCAGAGGAATAAATACCAGGGAGGGAGAGGAGTTATTTAACTTAAGGGCCAATGTTGACACAAGAACAAATGGATATAAACTGGCCATCAGCAAGTTTAGGCTTGAACTTAGATGAAGGTTTTGAACCATCAGAGGAGTGAAGTTCTGGAACAGTCTCCCAAGGGGAGCAGTGGGGGCAAAAAACCTAACTGGTTCCAAAACTGAGCTTGATAAGTTTATGGCTGGAGATGGGACACAAATGGGAGGGCTCTGGCTTACTGCAGAGAATTCTTTCCTAAGTGGCTGGCTGGTGGGTCTCGCCCACATGCTCAGGGTCTAACTGATTGCCATATTTGGGTTCAGGAAGGAATTTTCCCCCCAGGTCAAATTGGCAGAGACCACTGGTTTTTTTTGCCTTCCTCTGCAGCATGGGGCAGGGTCTAGAACTAGAGTAAATTGTGGATTCTCTATAACCTAGTCTCTAAATCAGTCAGTAACTCAACCAGAGGTTAAGGGTCTGTTACAGGAGTGGCTGGGTGAGGTTCTGTGGCCCGGAATGTGCAGGAGGTCAGACTTAGATGATCATGATGGTCCCTTCTGGCCTAATATTCTGAGTCCGTGTATCCTGGACTTTCTCCTCAGAGCATTTTCTGTGGTATCTGAGTGACAGATTTCTTAGTGTGTTTGGAGTGGTTGCTGGATCTGTGGAGGTAAATGTGGTGACTCGTGGATTTCTGGTCTATAGCCATCTGTAGGGTTCTATTGATGAAGTTGATTGTGGTGTCTAGGAAGTTGCTGCTGCTGTGGGAGACATCCTAGTACTCACAGCTGTTCAGAGTATTTGTACAAAAGTGTTTGTTAAATATAAAGGTTATAGTGGGTGAGGCAGAGGCAAATTAAGGTTTCCTGGGGCCCTGGGCCCGAGCAAGTAGGGGCCCCCACCCCTTCCTGGGGGTGGTCCCCCCATTTTGCTCCCCCACTACAGCTCTGCAACCCCTTTTGCTCCTTTTTGCCCCTCGCGGCCCCAAGACCAGAGAAGCTGTGTCTCTGTGCCACAGCCCTGGGGCGCAGTGGGGAGCAAGAACTCCTCCATCCCCAGGGCCGCAGTGGGGTCCAAGTGCTGGGGCTTTCCCCCACCACCCCACGCACTTCTACAGGGGACCAGGGTCATAGAATATCAGGGTTGAAGGGACCTCAGGAAGTCACATAGTCCAACCCCCTGCTCAAAGCAGGACCAATTCCCAGACAGATTTTTACCCCAGTTCCCTAAATGGCCCCCTCAAGGATTGAGCTCACAACCCTGGGTTTAGCAGGCCAATGCTCAAACCACTGAGCTTCTCCCACCCGCCACTTCTCCTGGAGAGGGGGGTCGGGCACAAGGGCTTCCCCTGCCACCCCGCAGTTTCTGCCAGGGATGGGCTGGGGGTGCTGGGGCTTCTCCCACCAGGGGGCTTCTGCTGGGGACAGGATCAGGGGTTGCTGCAGGGGAGGGGTGAGGCTTCCCCTGTCCCACAGCTGCTGCCAGGGATGGAGTTGGGGGCCAGTGGGGGTGGGGGCTTCCCTGTCGCACGGCTTTTGCATGGACAGGGTCGGGGGCTGTTGGGGGGGGGGTGATTTTTTCTGGGGACCCCCAGTTGGCCAGGACCCCTGGGTATGGGCCCCGTCGGCCCAGTAGCTGATCCACCACTGGGGTGAGGATGAAGTGGATGAGCTTGCTGATGTATCTGGGGTGGATTTCCAAGCGTTGTACATTTTCCTGTACAATGTGAGGCAGGCAGCAATGCCATCAGGGTGAGGGATGTTGGTGTAGAGTGAGGTGACATCCAGGGTGGCAAGGATGGTGTTCTGGGGGAGGGAAAGCAGATCTGACTCTTTCTAGGCAAAGGGAGCCGCTTGAGTAAGATGGGGCCATGTCTACACAGAAACCATACCCTGTCCTCAGTGAACTGCCACACCCATGCCTTTCAGAGTATCCACCCCACATCCAGCAGCCTCGAAAACAACACACCCATCACTTTGACAGCAGCAGCAGCCAGTGCTTTTTGCTTCATTTTGTGATCTGTTGATGTTTCAATTACAAACTCTATCTTTAAGTGTTTAATGCTGCTATTTTAAATGGCATCCGGCTGTGCTGCAGTTTAAAAAAAAAGACAAAACTCCTTAAATCAAAGGAGAAGTTACACAGCTGAATACAAAGAGAAATAGTTTGGTTTGATTTCCTCCCCTCGGGGCTTTAGCTAAAGCATTGTTAATGTTCCAAACCTGAGTTTTTGGCTGATACATACTCTTTTCGGTTGCCTGACCTTGCCTTTTGCAGATTTCTAACAAAATTTACAAGGTACCAGAGAGTTATTTAAGTTGATAAAGTCCCTCCTACCCATGCACAGTAGTTACACTCCATAACTATTTTTTAATGTATCAATTAAAGGCTAATAGTAGCCTTGCACTCTTTCAGGCAATAATCTGATTCCCAAGCGGATAAGCCAGGCGAGCAAAGGAAAACAGCACTAGGTGACTATTATCTTTAATAAGGGAGGTTTAACCACTGTTCTTTTTAAACTCAAGGGCACATCAGTTTGCAGGAAAATGGCTGTTTCACTCATGGCTCTTAAAGGTCAGTAACCTGTTGGATTATGCAAGGTAGAAATTAAATTTCAACAGAAATTTGACCTTGAGAAATGGCTTAATTGGGAAGTTAGATCTTTTCCCATTGAACACTCTACACTAGGAAAAAATACTTCACGTTGCAACACTTAGTTAGCTTTGCAGTTGGGCCCAGGATGTGCTATATCAGAGGACCTTGCACTATCTTAGACTAAGCAAATCAGTAGACACATCTCATGGATACCTTGTCTGCACAACTGGGAATGGCAGGCCATCCCCTCCACACCACAACTAACTGCACAACATCCCTTTAGTAGCCAATAACACGGAGACAGCATTAGGGAAGCGTATAATGCATTTGAGCTTCTCCTAATGTGATTTAGCTGCTGGAAACAAGGATGAGATCCAGCACCACGTGACCAGTCAGTACTACACAGACCCATCAGCAAGCTGTTTCAAATGAAGACCAAGGAAGCCTTACTAGGATACTTTAAGAGAAGAGACCATGGGCAAGATTCTCTGCTCCATTCCACCATGTGCGTGCTGCTCAGGCAGTGTAAAGGGAGCAGAAATCACTGGGGCATCCCTTGCTGGAGATTCCCCAGGTTAGGGTGAATCCCTCTATTTCCTCACAGCCCTGGTACAGGAGACATGTGGAACGGAAGAAAGAGGGGTGGAGCAACCAGAATGAGTTGCACTCTGGCCATTTCCAGCTGAGTTGCATGGTCCCTTGGGGACTATAACCATCTGGCTAAAGGTAGAGCAATCCTCAGGCTGCTCCAACCTGTGCAGTGATTTGAGCTTGGACAACCAGTGAGAGCCATCTCCCTGCCCGCCACGAAGCTCTGCTGTGCCCATCTTCAGTCTGGTCCCATGTTTTTTGCTGCATAAAGTACACTTGTTATAATACATGGGACTATATGAACTGACTGCTCTTGGCTATACTGAGCTAATCAGAGTAGTCTTAGGCAGAATTTGGGTATTTACACATTCATTGTAGGGAAACAAATTCTAGTAGATATGAAAAAATTTCAGGCAATATTAATACAGCCTAGCTTTAATATTTCAGAACAAACAAAAAAAAATACAAACTGCACTCTCCCCAAATGTAGAGATATTTCAAATCGCAGGTGCTCTAAAGAGATTCTGCAGGACTACAGAGATTCTTCCCAGTATTTGACACATATCAAGTGATCTTCTCCCGATGGTCACAATAGAGAAAACTTGTATTTGGAGGGAGGAAGGGGAAAATGGATTAGAAATATTCATGAATACACAAACCTCTGATGACATTCTGCATCAAAATGGAGAAAAATATGTATTTCCAAACTAAAATTAGGGTTTGTAATACAGTGAAATTGCTTGAGCCTGTATATGTCAATGTACATTTAAACAAAGTGGTCTTTGCCCTTCCGTCGTTCATAGCTTGTATTTGTGCTCCTTTGAAAGCCAATGAGATTTGAACTGAAGAGACCAACTCACCATAAGGTTCAAAGTGCAACTAAGCACTGTACTGAATGCAGGGTTATGTACTACATGTCATGCTGCACAGCCCAGGAGAGGGAGGCTTTAAGCTAGTTATGCTCCTCCAGACTTTGGGCTGCTCCCAGAAATATTTTGAAATTTTTTGCACCCAAAAACCCCCAAACACATGCAACCCACTCCAGAAAATCCTGCCTGCTCCAGATCAGGGACTTTAATATGCATCTTCCCCATGTGCTGGCATGGGCCTCTCTCTCTCAATTCGATCAGAAATTCCACCCTGACTCTGAGAAACCTTCCAAATAAGGTTGGCAGTAGAGCTGCCCATTATCTTTTTAATGTGTCTGTGTTTACTGGATCAGGCTTGAGGTACCCTTCCTGCAGGATAGGTTTGAAACAGCTACTTCACTTTATCCCCGTTTCCAGTGTCTTCTAGTTAAGCTTTATGTTCCCTGGTCAACACTTCTGCAGCAATATTAGATTCCTGTCATGCTGTTCTTTTGCATTGCTATGTGCTAGGGGATCTTCAGTGAGGGCTTCCAGCCTGCTCGAGCCCTCTGCACTGAAACTAATGACCACCGTAAATGTGCTAGAGGACTTGCCATGTGAGTCAGCCCACACTGGCTGAATTGAGTCTCAAATATTGTATATTTACTGTTTGTTTCCATCTAGACTTATTAGCCTGTAGCCACTTTGTGCAGCGGGTATACTGAAAAACTGCTTGTGGTTGCTCTGATCTGCGGTGCATGGACCAGCATGCTCCCCTGATCTGTTACGATCTCAGATCCATGCCTGCAATAAAGGTCCAATACACAGGAGAGCTGGTAAGAAGCTGGACATGACTTGGCCAATAGACACACCGCAGATCTGCATCCATTGTCTTTAAAATGCTTCTCCAGATTTCATTGTTTCCATTACACGAAGCAATTAGAACTGCATGAGGGACCCCCAAAATTGGCCCATCTTTTCTCTGCTTCCAATCGCTCCATAGGTTTCAATGTGCTCGGTTTCCCTCCAACTGCTGGGTTGCTGGCTCACTAATCACTCCAGCCTTAGCTGTGTTTTACAATATTTTGGCATGTGCCCAACCCTGCTGAATATGAGTGGGAAGATTCTCTTAATTGTCACTTTTGTGACGTCTGGATTTGCTGATTCTAGTGTTATAATTTTTACCAGCTGGAGTCATCTGGAGGTTTGCAGTCTCGGGACAAGCTTTGCTGGAATGCCTGCTGCACACAAGGGAAACCAGTAAAAAATCAAACTCGGCTGGTTTCCCACTGTGCCAGGGTCACTGCATCTTCCTGACAGTTTGCCTTTAATGTTGATAGCTCTTTGGGTCAAGTGGTGGCCATATGCGGAAAGTAGCATGCAACTGACCTATGCTCCAGTATGGGTTTGGAGTTTCCTGGGGATGTTTGCTTCTCTGTTAACATGGTGATGAGTGCTCCTCCATCTGTCTTCATTCTTATGGTCTACACTGATGCCCAGAACAATTCAGCATGCTGTTTGCTGTCTCTGCTATTTATTGCACCAGGCATCTTTTGGGAGAGGAGAAGGGGGTGAAGAGGGAAGGAGAGACAGGCTTCTGCCAAGATTTGCTGTAAGATTTTCCCACTTACTGCTTAGTCATCTCTTTCTGAGGTCCCAGTTCCACCTCCTGTTGTGTAGAACAACTTGATTTCATTCATTTTATTCATAGAGGCGAAAATGATCACTGAAACCACAAGAAAGCACCATTCCAATGGCACTTCATGTGCAAAAAGGCTATGTCCCTTTGGGATTTGGCTTGATGATGATCATTCTCTTTGGTCACCATGTGTTTGCTACCACCATATCCAGCCGTCTCCTGAGTAGTATTTTCATTCATTTCCTTCCCTGGAAGCCACGTGCATCTGTGCTATTTTTATTCCCTTGTCTAGGATCAAGTTATCTTCAGCAAACATTTTTGTTCTGCCTCACTGGAGTTTTCTCATTAAAATTCTGTCCTTTAATGTGTCATTTCAATATGCAGTGGCACAGCCCCTTAATCAGTCTCACCTGAGTTTACCATGTACCTACTGACTGAGACCCAGTGCCTCTGGTTTAAAAAATCCCTTTGAAGTGAGGAGGCTTTACATGGACACTAATAAACTCAATTATTTCAAATTCATCTGGGATTATTTGATCCTTGTATTCTCATGCAGGTTAGGGTGCAGATAGAGGGAAAAGGGAGACGAAAGTAGGGCCTTGAGGGACAGTAGAAAAGGGGAGAATGAGGTGCTGCTAAGGGTGAAGGAGACACTGGATGACAGTCACTCTAGGTGAGAGCCATGAAAGCCTTAGGGAAGGAATAAATCCAAAGAAGAGGAAGTGATCAGTTGTGTCAAGGGTAGCAGACAGTCCAAGGAGGGGGAGGAGGCACTGGGACTTGGACAGGAGGAGCTCTTTAGTGGCCTTTACTGAGAGTTACCATGGAGTCAAAGGGGTGGAAGCAGAATTGCAGCAGATATTGATGCAGGAGGGGGACAGTGGAATTAGCTATGAGGTTGTCTTTCAGCCCAACCAGTACCATCTCCTACCCTAGGCATTTCTGCAGCCTGGAATGTGCTGCTTCACTTGGTTTACCAGCTCCTTCTGCCAAGCAGCGAAATGAGACCCAATGTAGCTGCAAAGCCAGATTATGGCATAAACACTCTAGGCCTGTGCCTGGTGCCCCAGCTCCTGGAGTCATGTGATGACAGCAGAATCTAAGCTTTCAGCTAAAAATAAAATCCTCTCTCTCATGATTGTGATGGAAAGCTTGAAACCTTAACTTGCAGTGATGTCTGCCTGAGTCTGCAGAGAGCCTGAAACAATAGCTCTCAAAGGTATGGACTAACCCATGTGTTTGAATGGGATGTTATCTCACTGTGAGAGATAAGTCCTGCTGCTACCCCTGACTCTCTGTTTGAGAAGGGACCCCTGCTGCCACCTCTGTTATTCCCAAGAGGAATGTCATGGACCATGGCCAAAACATGCCTGCAGTTACAGGAACACACTCTCTGTCTGTAAATAGTTAATCAATACGGTTCCGGTAGGCAGTACTCAAGACCATGGAGCATCATTCCTGGGTTTTGTGCACGGCAAATGGCATCCTCCATGCAGCTCTTTATATGAAGCTGTAAAGGGCAGCAGTCCAGCTTTCCCATAGCACTCTCATTCTTGGCTTGCAAGCTGCACCAGCTCTACAAAGGAAGGCCATAGAACTACTGGGCTCTTCTCAGGCTTGGTTTGCATAAGCCTTGACACTGTCCCACTTTGCTGGAACCAATCCTCGCTGCAGAATATAGTCTGTTTTCCCTTCAGTCCCATGCTCATTTGGAAATGGGGAGCTGTCTGAATTGCTAACCAGCTTCTGCTTCTGGAAACACCAGTAACATCAGATCCTTCCCACTGGCCCAGTTTTCAAAACCTTTCCTACTTCAGAGCCTATAGGAGACATGTATATGTAACACAGGGGCCCAGCGATTGAACCTGTGGACCTGTGTCTACATGCATGGGCTTTGCTGTCTGAGAAAAAAGACCCACATCTGGTAACCAAGGCTGAGCACACTCATCAATATCTATATGCGTCCTAGCCACCAGTAGCTGCGGACAGAGGGCTACCCCTGAGTGAATGTGGGTTACTGGGAATTCTTACATGATCAGTAGTTCAGGACAGTTTACGTGATCTCTGGCAAGTTGTGGTGTCAAAAGGAGCCACGCTTAGGCAGCAACTTCTGAAACGCAGGTGGTTACAGACAGCTCCTCAGTCCCAGTTCAATTTACCCTGAGCTCACTTCTTGCTGTCACTTCCTGTGTGGGGTTTAAGGTGACCCAGTCTTAATGAGCTCCGGAGTCAGCAAGCTAACTTGTAAGGCAAATGCACGACACAGAGCTTGTTTTAAAGCAGTGATAACTGACACGATGTGTATGCTGGAGTAGCACTCAATCAGGATCCAGGTCCCTTTGTGCTAGGTGCTGTACAGACGCACCAGAAAAGCCAAGCAGCTGCAGTCTCTCCAACGTGTGCCATACAAATAGACAGCACTCAAGCTGTGGGAAACTGAAGCTTGTGTCTCTCTTTACTGTATGTTTTTAAATTCTCAGTCTTAATGCTGCATTAAAAAGGGGTTTGCATTTAATTATTCAGTCCAAGCAATGTACTAATACCTTTGTCAAAATGATCTATGCTATTCAAAACACCAAAGCATTGTGCTCTACAAATCACTGCCGAATAGGCAGCTGTTGATGGCCACATACGTGCATGGCAGCCAATCATCAGAGAGAGAATTATCCTTTCCGCTGATGCTTTCTTTTTTTCAGCAGTCCAAGGGAAGAAGGAAAAGCTTAAGTACCTTTGGTGGGAGTTTGGAAATATTTCTTGATCTGCTGATATGTTTAAATACTAACTAGTTCATCGGTACTGAGCACACTCCTTGGAGCACAAAGAATGGCAGAAGCAAGCTAGTGAGTTTGAGGGCTCCAGGTTCCAGCTTAGTAAGCAGTATTGGTAGCCCGGGCTATAGAAGAGACTTCACACCGGCACTACTGCTGTTGGTCCTGATTGTGATCACTGGGAAAAGGTGCTGGGGTCGGGGGAAGTGCCACAGTGGTAACTTCCTCTGTTTCAGATGATGAGATATTGGAGATATTAATGTCTGAATCTGACATCTGGGAATGGGGGAGCTTATGCCTCTTGTAGGCTGCAGTGAAACATAGGAAAGCTGCCCAAATGAATTGTGGGATAGAAGTTAGTGTTTCAGTGAACAGGGTAGGAGGGATAGCTCAGTGGTTTGAGCATTGGTCTGCTTAAACCCAGGGTTGTAAGTTCAATCCTTGAGGGGGCCACTTAGGGATCTGGGGCAAAAATCAATACTTGGTCCTGCTAGTGAAGGCAGGGGGCTAGACTTGATGACCTTCCAGCTCTATGAGATGGGTCATTGACCTAAACTTTCATAATAGCATCCACAACACTGCTCTCTCCTGGAATTCTCAAGGGCTGTATAAAAGCACATCTGACTGTCCATCCAAGCACCAAGGAGGTGTGTTAACATGGGAATCTCACAAATCGTGCATTCTGATGTACATAAGCAGGTATCAGAATGCACTCCCTTTGCAAGTGTGGAGATCAGCCAGGTGAAGTTGTTTGCAGGGAGTCTAAAGTGGCAAGAGGCTCTGAAAGATCATAGGCTTGTATCATTTTTCCTCAAGAGTTAACTTTAAGCTAGTGGCCTGACCATTGCCCTTTGTAAAGGCTCCAGGTGACTGAACAGCAGAAGTGCCACCATCGAGCGTCTCAAGAAGAAACTACAAATGCTAGAACCTTTCAGAGGGATCCTCCTGAAGTGGGATACCCAGAGATAACCATGTTGAACTTGTGATGGCACTACAGAAGCCAGGCTCATGAGCAACTCCTGTCCAGTTCTTCAAAAACAGAGCATGGAGAGGCGGCGTGGGGGTGTAAGCCACTTAGGAATGCTCGCTGACTAGCCAGAGCTGCTGTAGCCAAAACCCATTCTGGAAACTAGGGGGCACTCCGACACTTCATTTAACACAGCCTTAAGCTGAGAGAGAGACAAGAACTGTAGGAGTGGAGCGAAGCAGACCAATTGTCCTTCTAATCCAGCCTCCTATCTCCAATAAAGACTCAGGCCATATGCTTCAGAGGAAGTAATAAAACCCATGTAATGCACCTAGGTCTTGATTCAAAGTCAGTGGAAAGACTCTCATAAACTGAATGGACTTTGGCTCAGGCCCCTATCTCATGAAACCCCTGCAATGTAATATGGCATCAGGGGCCAGGGCAGGGGAAGAGAAAAGTCCCTTACTAAAATTTCAATATTTAAAATAAATGAATGAAAATCGTCTCTCCCTTTAAGATGCAGTCCTGCCAGAGGCCCTGCCAAACCATTGTAACTACACTGAAACAGCCCCCTCCCTGAGCTAAACAAATAACCGCATTGTTATCACAATACTTTATATGCCAAGTTACCGGCAAACCCTGTCTATTAGCAGGTTCGTTCTGTTTTTCCCCAGGTACTTGAATGCCTTTTGGGCAGGTCAGCATGGCTACTGGGTTACTGTTTGGTTGAGAGTTTGGATCTTGTATGATCCTAGGAGTCTGACATCAATCAGTCCTAAATCCATGTTGCTATTCAAGTCGCTGGAGCACTAGAGACTATTATTGATAAACAATAGCTGTCTGGTGGAGACACTGATTATTTTCCTTGTACAAAAGGCTGCTGCATCCTCTGTGATAATTCCCCTCTCTTTTCCTCCTTGTTGGCTTTGTGGCTTAGTGATTTATTTGCTAGCTGGCAAGCCTCCACGGCGCTGCAGGAAATGGATGTCTGCTATTGTGTTTTGGGGGCTAGATAAACGTGTAATTTTCCTACTACATTAATTATAGACCTTTCTCTCTAGCTGGAGCAGCTCAGCATTTCCTCTGCCCTTTCAATTGAAACTCTGTGAGTGTATTCCCCACCCCCCAACTCAAATGTGTATTTTTAGTGAAACCTAATCTCAATATCCTGTCTCGAGTTCGTGGCTCGTTAAGAAGTTTTGCGTTGGGGACTGAGTATTGTATTGAGTTAGTTCACTAGTCTTTCACCTGCTAAGGCCTGGTCACAAATGCTAAAGCTTTGTCTACACAGGATATTGAGTAGCTACTCCAGTATAACTTAGCTATTCTAGAATAACTTCCTCATGGGAACACTATTCTGGAATAGCAGTGATTTTTTTTATTATTATTATTTTGGAATAATTATTCCAGAATAAAATCAGTCATCAAAAATATTCAACTCAAACACTAAACTATGAATCTTTGGCTCACATGTTATTTCCACTTTAACATAGGGATGTGGAAGCTGGAAATCATGCATTTGAAAGCAAATGCCTTAGAAAACTTCTCGGTATTAGATGCAATGGATTATAACAACTCCTGAGATCGATAAGAATTCAACAATCCAAAATTATCCAGAAAAGAAAATGGAAATATCTGAGACATATGTTAAGAATGAAGCAAAAGCATCTGCCATGGTAGGTGTGCCCTTGGGCAGCAGGAGGAACACACAAAAGGGCTTAACAACATCGAGGACATGCCTAGAGTGGCTGAGGATAGACAGGGGTGGTGGTACCTGGTTCATGCCCTAAGCAATCAGAAAGGATTCAGACTAGAAATATAAACATGCTGGGGTAACCAGAGGGAAATGTCCATTATTAATTAACTGAGCCTTCCTGCTAATTAAAAGATCCCTAGACTCCAGAGATTCAGTATGGAAAGAATAATGCTGCCATATTTTTCTACAGCACATGGAAGTCAGACATCCGAAGGATGCAGAACGAATGACATGTAGTGCTTTCACTATAAATGAGCTGCCTTTTTACAGTATGTTTGACACAAAGCTGTATAAAGTGCCACAAGGGATCTGTATTTCTACCCCTCTGTCTCTTTAAATATGGTCAGCTCAGCTCTGGTAATGCCACAGTGTCCTTTGGCTCAGTGTTCGCACACCTGTTCTGTTCACCTCCATATGGAGTTCTCTCTTCACCCTTTGCAGATTCTGTTCTCTTCTGGGTCTGATCCCCAATACCACGGCCCTTCCAGAGGTGCATTAGGTAATGTGACTGGATTACTCCTTCGCACCTTGCCCAAAGGGAAGGCACGTGTGTGTGTGTGTGTGTGTGTGTGTGTGTGAGTGCTTGCATGCTGTACTATGTTTGGAACAAAAAATGGTGAGGTTTGTGATGCTTCTGGGATCCTGAAGGAACCAGTCCCTTGTGTCCTAATGTAGGCTCCCATCCTGCAAAACTTACCTAGCTTTAGGTAGGATAGAAAAGCCCCTGATGGCTCCTATGGGGTTAAAGGAAGCAGTAGTGCAGGAATGAGAGTGGGGAGGGGTGCGCCACGATTCTGGAGGTTGGATGGAACATTGAGGGGTCCATGGGCAAGCTTGTAAAGCCTAGAGCAGAGTAAATTTCCTAGAGGGAATGAAAGCTGCTAGAAGTTGTAGAGCCATGGGGGGCACTTCACAGAGGGCTGGGGCCGTTTGGAAATGACGGCGAAGTGGATTCATGGTTTGGCAGATAGGGCTGGTTATTAGACTGTAAGGTATTTTCAGCCAGGAGCAATGTATAGCATTTCTCTATATTGGCAACTTCCCACTCCAATGCCCTGCCTTATGTATGGCCCTGGTAATGAGCATGAGATGACCAGCTTGTCAGGGCTCTAATATAGAGTGGGCTACATTCACCCCTGGTTTATGCCAGCTTCTGCTAGCACACGCCACAGTGTAGGGCCCCTGGTAGCAGAGAGTTAGCGAGGGGGAGGCTGCAGTGGCAGAAAACAGCTGCCATCTCTGCTTGGACGCAGACAGCCGCTACAGCCTGAACAATGGGTGCTGTGCTTGGAGTGGCCAAACAGCTGAGCATGCCCTGATTCAACATAGCCTGGCTGGGCTGCTCTCGAGTCCCCAATGGAAGCTGGCGCTGCCCTTCCCAGCATAACACTGGAGGAAGGATAGCGCCCTCAGTCTGTGGTACAAGGAGCCTTGCTGGTGCAAGGGACATGCAATTTGCACTGCCCCCAGCCTCCTGGGGCATGTCAAAGCCTGCGTGTAGCTAGACCGAAGAGAACTGATTGGAGGGGCTCTCCAGTAGATTGTGCTAGAGAGCATGGAGCAGATACAGGGGATGCTATGACAATTCGTACACTGGAGGGGAACAGATACGCACAGTTCCTAGACAGGGTGATTCATTACTCCACTGCCTCTGGACGTTGTGGGACTCCATACCACACGTCGGAGGCACGCTGAGTGCAGAAGGAGACTGACCACAACCCTTGCCTTAATGAGCTATGGCTCAGATAGATCGATCGATCCAGCAGATGAGACACACTCAAGCAATTCATGTTGTTGAACATTGGGCTGCTTTGTGAATGAGTGTAGCCCTATTAATGGCCATGTCTACACTGCCGCTGGCAGCAAGCCTCCCAGCCCAGGGGACAGACTTGAGCTAGCACATGAAAAATAACAGGGTGGATGTTGTAGCTTCAGCTCCCGGGCCTAGGGGTCAGGTAGGCTTGAGCGCCCGAGACACAGTTCAATTAATTGAATGAATGGCATTTGCTTTGTGACTGGCTGCCATCTTCCCACCTTCTATTGCATTGCTAAGGTCCCTCATAACTTTACCCCTTTGCTCTCGGATTCCCATTTGCAGTGGCATAATATTTCTAAACTCCCCTAAGGCCCGGTCAGTTTTTAAAGAACTCCCCACTCCTTATGTACATTTTTTTCCCCCTCCCCACTGAACTGCTTCTGAGGTTTTCTCCCCTCTTTTTACCTCCCAGGTACTTTTTTCTTTCTTCTCTGCTAACCGGCTCTGTTGAGCCACGTTCAAGCCTGTCCGCCTCACTCTGGTGCTTGCAGTCAAGCATCCCTGATTCCCAGGACTGGCCCCGAGCTGAGTCCAGCTCCAGAGACGCATGCTAACACTTTCTAAATGCCAACTCCAGCACTTAGTGTCTAATCTTTACATTGTTTGGTTCCACCTTGTAGGCTCCCACTCTCAGCACGAAGTCTGCTGACTATTTGGAGAGGAGAGGGAAATATAAGAAATATCAGTAAGGCTTTAGGGACAGCGGATTTCCTTCTGTCTGTAGGAAGCACTGTTGCTACTTGAAGACAATCTGTCAATCAGGAGGAGCCTTCCCCTACGCATGCCTCGGGGAATCTACAAAACTGTGTGGTGGCTGGGCACTTGGTAGTGATGCATATTCTCATGCAGGAAATCTAAGGCTAACTCATTGTCCTGGTCTCTCACTCCCTGGGTGGACAGGTACTGGGAATGCTGAGGACAGCGACTGTGCATTCCACCATGGGGGAAGAAGGGAAATGTCTCATGAGGTTGTGGCTATCTGCTATGATTGGGCCTCAGCGAGAATTCCTTGAGGCCCTACTCAATGGGAGTGATGACAATATGAGACCTCAGTGTTCTAGGACGGGGTGGGAAGCCTATGGCCCATGGGCTGAATTTGGTCCGGGGCTGAATCCGGCCCACCAGCTGTTTTATTCTAGCCCTCGAGCTCTCACTGGCGGGTAGGGTCTAGAGCTTGCACTGCTCCGCGCTGTAGCCGGGGAACAGGGTCGGGGGCCACTCCATGCAGCTCCCGGAAGCAGCAGCATGGCCCCTTCCGGCTCCTACGTGTAGGGGCAGCCAGGGGTCTCCACTCTGCACGCTGCCCCAGCCCCAAGCACTGCCCCTGCAGCTCCCATTGGCTGGGAACCACAGCCAATGGGAGCTACAGTGGTGGTGCCTGCAGGCGGGGCAGTATGCAGAGCTGCTTGAGGTAAGCGCTGCTGGGAGCCTGCACCCCTGAGCCTCTCCCTGTGCCCCAATCCCCTGCCCCAGCCCTGATCCCCCTCCCGCCCTCCAAACCCCTCAATCTCATCCCAGAGCACCCTCCTGCACCCCAACCCCTCATCCCCAGCACCACCCCAGAGCCTGCACCCCCAGCTGGAGCCCCACCCCACCCCCACACCAACCCCAATTTTGTGAGCATTCATGGCCTGCCATACAATTTCTAGTCTCAGATGTGGCCCTCGGACCAAAAAGTTTGCCCAACCCTATTCTAGGAGAAGGGCAAAAAAGGTGGTGATGGGTAAGCAGCACAATGCTCAGTTTTGCTTGCTTGGATAAGCAGCATCCAAATTCAGCTGAATGTATCCTCCTGCCACTTCTGGACTGGAATTCCAGCAATTATTACAGGCTCTCTTCTGATCCCTTGAAATCAGGGAGGAGTGCATCTGAGCTAGAGAAACACTGCAAACAGACTTTCTTGCAGTATCACTTGTGCTTCTAGTCCTGGCTGGACCCTGAAAATCTAAAGCACGCTGCCTTAAAAAAACAGCAGAGCTTAACCGGATCAGTACTTATGACATACACTGCACCAGAAAACAGCAAATCATAGAATCATAGAATATCAGGGTTGGAAGGGACCTCAGGAGGTCATCTAGTCCAACCCCCTGCTCAAAGCAGGACCAATTCCCAACTAAATCATCCCAGCCAGGGCTTTGTCAAGCCTGACCTTAAAAACCCCAAAGGAAGGAGATTCCACCACCTCCCTAGGTAACCCATTCCAGTGCTTCACCACCCTCCCAGTGAAAAAGTTTTTCTAATATCCAACCTAAACCTCTCCCACTGCAACTTGAGACCATTACTCCTTGTTCTGTCATCTGGTACCACAGAGAACAGTCTAGATCCATTCTCTTTGGAACCCCCTTTCAGGTAGTTGAAAGCAGCTATCAAATCCCCCCTCATTCTTCTCTTCTGCAGACTAAACAATCCCAGTTCCCTCAGCCTCTCCTCATAAGTCATGTGTTCCAGCCCCCTAATCATTTTTGTTGCCCTCTGCTGGACTCTTTCCAATTTTTCCACATCCTTCTTGTAGGGTGGAGCCCAAAACTGGACACAGTACTCCAGATGAGGCCTCACCAATGTCAAATAGAGAGGAATGATCACATCCCTCGATCTGCTGGCAATACCCCTACTTATACAGCCCAAAATGCCGTTAGCCTTCTTGGCCACAAGGGCACACTGTCGACTCATATCCAGCTTCTCGTCCACTGTAACCCCTAGGTCCTTTTCTGCAGAACTGCTACCTAGCCATTCGGTCCCTAGTCTATAGCAGTGCATGGGATTCTTCTGTCCTAAGTGCAGGACTCTGCACTTGTCCTTGTTGAACCTCATCAGATTTCTTTTAGCCCAATCCTCTAATTTGTCTAGGTCCCTCTGTATCCTATCCCTACCCTCCAACATATCTACCACTCCTCCCAGTTTAATGTCATCTGCAAACTTGCTGAGGGTGCAGTCCACACCATCCTCCAGATCATTAATGAAGATATTGAACAAAACCGGACCCAGGACCGACCCTTGGGGCACTCCGCCTGAAACCGACTGCCAATTAGATATGGAGCCATTGATCACTACCCGTTGAGCCTGACGATCTAGCCAGCTTTCTATCCACCTTATAGTCCATTCATCCAGCCCATACTTCTTTAACTTGCCAGCAAGAATACTGTGGGAGACCGTATCAAAAGCTTTGCTAAAGTCAAGGAATAACACGTCCACTGCTTTCCCCTCATCCACAGAGCCAGTTATCTCCTCATAGAAGGCAATTAGGTTAGTCAGGCATGACTTGCCCTTGGTGAATCCATGCTGACTGTTCCTGATCACTTTCCTCTCCTCTAAGTGCTCCAGTATTGATTTCTTGAGGATCTGCTCCATGATTTTTCCAGGGACTGAGGTGAGGCTGACTGGCCTGTAGTTCCCCGGATCCTCCTCCTTCCCTTTTTTAAAGATGGGCACTACATTAGCCTTTTTCCAGTCATCCGGGACCTCCCCCGATCGCCATGAGTTTTCAAAGATAATGACCAATGGCTCTGCAATCACAACCACCAACTCCTTTAGCACCCTCGGATGCAGCGTATGTGGCTCCATGGACTTGTGTTCGTCCAGCTTTTCTAAATAGTCCTGAACCACTTTTTTCTCCACAGAGGGCTGGTCACCTCCTCCCGATGCTGTGCTGCCCAGTGCAGCAGTCTGGGAGCTGACCTCTTCATTACTTCATGGGCACTGACCGTTGGTTTCCTCTTGGCAGATGAAATTAAAGACACGCTCTGGAAAAAATCTCTAGAACTCAGCTCTTCAGGAGAAAACTACTTTTATTCCAGGATTTGCAGTGCTGGCCAGCAAAGGGGCAAAGGCCACTCCTATTAACACCACCCCAGAAGGGTGCACTATGAGTTAGTGATTTGGCAGTTTCTTGTGAAAACAAAAATCCCTGTAAGATTTTCCTTATGCAGCAGAGGCAAGACAGGTCCCCTCATGGGGATGAAGGGCTCTTCTTGGGACCCAGCCTGTTGCATGGCTTGGCACCCTGCCTAGAGCTGTCTAGGAAGTTCTGACTCGTTGTGTCAGGCAATGCTTGTTCATAAGCCCCCAGGATGCTGAAGAGTTGAGCATGACTCTGGTTAGGGGGAGCCAGGGACAACCAAGTTCATCCACAAATCTTTGGCTGCTCTGCTGTTGTTTGGGCCATTGACCAAGGCACTTTGTGACTGGGGTAGCTTTGTTATGCCTCACAATCCAGATTTCAAAAATGACAAGCTAGGTTGGGTGTTCGCTGTTTCGAAGACACCTTTCAGGGGCTTCATTTCCATAGGGTCAGCACTCTCTACAAGTCAGGCTTCTTTCAGGTGTCTCTAGTGGGGGGCTCCCCAAATCACCAGTAACTTCTGTGAAAATGCATCTTGTTCGTCACATCTGGGCTCTGCCTTCCTCCTTCTGGCACTGGGGGCCTGGGGTAAATCAGTCCTGCTCCAGAGGTTTAATTCTTCCCATGGGTTTATTGACAGGGTAGGCCTTAGAGTTTGGCTTCTTTAAAGAAATATATTTCTTAACTCCTACTGGAGTCCTGCCTCTTCTTATACTGGCTACTAATCACCAGCCACACTCTCTAACCTATTCTGGGCCCAGCTAGCTAGGACCCAAGGCCCTCTCCCCAAAAGGAACTAACCATTTCCGATCAAAACAGGTCTTCTCCCCCTTGCTGCACACAATCCCTCTGCAGTTTGCTTCTCCCCTCCCTCCTCCCATTGGAAGAGGATTTTTAAAGCAGTGGTTCTCAACTATGGGTACACAGAGGTCTCCCAGGGGGTACCTCAACTCATTTAGATATTTAGTTTTACAACAGAAAAAGCACTAGCAAAGTCAGTACAAACTAAAATTTCATACGGATAATGACTTGTTTATGCTGCTCTATATACTATACGCTGAAATCTAAGTGCAATATTTATATTCCAAGTGATTTATTTTATAATTATATGGTAAAAAGGAGCAAGTCAGGCATTTGTCAGTAATAGTGTGCTGTGACACTTTTGTATTTTTATGTCTGATTTTGTAAGCAAGCGCTAAAGTGAGGTGAAACTTAGAGGTACACAAGACAAATCAGACTCCTGAAAGGGGGACAGTAATCTGGAAAGGTTGAGAGCCACTGTTTTTTAAAGGGCAGCTTGTGACCTTTAGATTTGGTGTCCTAATTAACCTGCAGTAACCTCTCTCCGTTCATAGGGGCCTTTAACCATTTTCAGACTGATATACCTGCCTTCAACCACCCTTCCACAAGTGTCAGGTCTGACTTTGTCACACTTCTTAAAACCTTGGCCCATTTATCACCTTCATTTGGTGTGTCCCCTGTTCATCTCCAGTGGGTGGGACTGGGGGTAGGGGCGTGACACACTTAGACCCACCCTCCTTGAGAAAATACTCGTTCTCCTTTCACAGAGCTGACAGGTCTAAGTGCAGCACGCAAATTGTTGCTCCTGGAGCAGGCACTTCACTGTGTTTCCCATGAAACTCTGCACAAGGCAGTTTTGCATCCGAGTAGCAAAAGCTAAACAGCAGGTGAGACAGGTTAACCGTCTGGGCATGGATGTCTCTAAAGCAATGCCCGGGGAGTTCTGAACACAAACACCATTAGCAATAACCGGGTTTGTGCACTTAACTCCCCGCACTGCACTGAAAGCCTCAGCCCCCAGGGGCAAGTATTCTAAAGCTTATTCAGGTTCTCCCATTCACTCTTGAACAGGCGTGCATGGCCTAAGGAACTAGGACATCCTTTATTGTTTTGAAATCTAACTTTTTAAATCTCCTCCCCTTATATCCTTCCCCTGATACCCACTTTTGACCAGAACAAACTACTTTTAAGCATGCTATAACCCTGGATTTACACACGCACCTTATGGAGCCGGTGTGTTTCCCGCCCTTGTCAATTTGAGCAATGCACTGCCACATTCACCCAAGATGCTGGATGACCTGACAGGGTTAATGATTTACTGCCTCCAATAGCTCTCAGCTTCCCAGTTAAGGGAACAAGATGTATCTAAACTCCAGGCTCATTGTGAGACACGTGAGGAGGGGGTTGGAAGGGAGTTAAATATAGATCGGACCAAAAAAGCCTTCTGAGTTTAAAAACGAGGAGGGCAAAATGTGTTGCACAAGCTGTTTTCCCACAACGGTGGCTGCCGACATTCTTGGGGGTTATAATCTAGCAATCTTACTGCTACAAGATGGACTGATTCCTGAGCACAGTAGTCTGCACAGCCTAGTGCTTCCACTGTTGGAGCTGTACTGACACAGACCGACACTTTACATACTTTCCAACTGGGACTAAGGCATGTTGGGAAATTTGCATCTTCCAGTGCTGAGCCAGGGAACTTCAGGAGTTAATTGCAACCCAAGTCCCGGTCCTGCAAACGGAGTAACTCTACACACACAGTTCAATGGGACACTGCACATATGTCAAGTCATTCATAATGTCAGTGTTTGATCTTGCCCTGGTTAGGTCCCAGGCCTACAAATGTGGGGCATTCCCCAGATGCACAAGGGGCCAGCACCACAATATATTTGGCAGGTGCATTGGCAGAGGCCTGGTTGATGGGAGAGACGTGTTCCATCAGCATGTGCCAGAATCATAGAATCACAGAATATCAGGGTTGGAAGGGACCTCAGGAGGTCATCTAGTCCAACCCTCTGCTCAAAGCAGGACCAATTCCCAACTAAAAGAGAGGGTGTGGGCTGTGGAGGAATTCGCAACACCATGGCATGGGAGACAGAAGAGAATAGCAGGAGTAACAAAGTACTTCCTACTGCCAGCCCTCTGCATGCACCCAGGAGGCAAACCAGATAAATGTATTTGGCAAAGGCTAGAGCTTCTGACTGTCAGAGAAAGAAAGGTTTTGGCTCCATGTGCTGAGTTACAGCAACATCATACAGTGGGAAATTTTGTGCTGCCTGGGACTTAAAGTCCACTGGAATGCAGAGAATGCCAATGAACTCAGTACCAGCTTTGCAACCTGTCAAGTGCCAGTTACCCTAACAATGGTATCTGATCATTCTAGACTTTCTAATAAAAAATCATAACAGGGCATGGTCTTGTTGTAAACGACAAGGGAAGTAAAAGTGAGAATGGAGCCAGGCATAGTGCTTAGTGGGAGGAAGTGCAGTCTAATATTAGAGTACAGAATGGAGTGTCAGGCATTGAGGTTCCATTTTAGGCTCTGCCACTGACTGTGTGACTATGGTCAAGTTACCTAATGGGGGCCTCACCTCGCCCATCGATGTGAAAAGTCACATTTGTCTGAAATTGTACCCAGGACGAATACAAGGAACACCTGCAATGATTAGAACTGAAAAGCCAATGGAAAAATATCTCTGACCATTCGGTTTCCTTGGTGCCTGTGACAGCGCTTTGTGTAAAGGCACTCGCTATGTCTTCTGGATAGTCTGTTTCCCCCTTAAACCAGGGAGCAGACAAAAAATCCTTGTATAGATCAAGTTAATGGACTTGAACAATTGCTATTTAAAGAGACCTCTGTTAAAAGCCAGCTCACTCTAGATGAGAAGTTAATCAATTTGAGAAAAATTCATGTTGACAGATTTCCCCCTCTGTAAAATGGAGTTAATGACACTTCCCGCTCCTACAGACCTGTAGGGAGGAACCATTACTTAGGGCTTGTCCAAGTGCAGAAGTTGCACCCGTTCAACTGAAAATCTAATTACCAGTATAGCAACTCCAATGCAAACCTTTGTTTGGACACTCCTGGATTAAACCTGGATCATATTGCGTTTGCTTAACTCTGTAAGGCCATATGCACATAGAGCTACTGTTCTAACACAGAGTCATAGATTCCAAGGCAAGCAGGGACCATTGTGATCGCATTATCTGACCTTCTGTATCACACAGGCCAGAGATCTTCCCCAAAATAATTCCCTTTGAACAACAACGTATCTTTTAAGAAAAAAAATCTTGATTTTAAAATTGTCTGTGATGGAGAATCCACCATGACCCTTGGTAAATTATTCCAGCAGTTAATTCTCTCATCGTTAAAAATGTGTGCCTTGCGCTAGCCAGGTGTAACTTCAAGTTTCACTCAGGTCTTTGCCCAACACTTCATAACTGGGTACCTAAAGTTAGGCTCCTAAATACAAGCAGGTTTCAGAGGTGCTGAGTGGAGCCAGCTCCCAGTGAAATCACTGGGAACTCCAGGTGCTCAGTGCCTTTGTAAGAGAGGTCATTTCCATTTAGATAGCCAAATATGGATTTAAACCTAGTTACCATAGACACACAGATTTGAAAATGTTGTCCTTTATGCTTTGAAAGGTATTAGAGAAGTGTTGAATAGTAGAAAGGTGGAAAACTGGGATTGAAACAGACTGACAAAGTGACCAGAAAGTGCTGACCATGTTATAAATTGGATTTGCCAAACCGATTTCTTGCCAGTTATTCCATAATTGCCTCCTGCACCTCTCTGAAGCAGCTGGTACTGGTCACGGAGGGAGACAAGATATTGGACACACAGATGATCAAATCTGGCAGTTCCTATTAGAGCTGTTCTGGAACCAGAGTTTTTGTTTCAGAGGGAGTTTTGCAATTTCAAAATTCCTTCCATTCTGGAAAGGAGCAAAACCCCAAAATTTCAAAATTTCCTGCGAATTGAAATTCTTATGGCGTGGGGCTGGGTGGGGAGGGAGAGGTGGGGAGAATGGATGAGGCCAGTGCACCTGTGCCTGGTCATCTGACTCCAGTTGGGCTTAAAAGAGGGCACTTGGGCCCTAGAGGGGAGAGAGACCTGGTGAGTCAGTCAGGAGAGGGGCAGGTGAGAGCTGCCCGGGAGTAGGAGATAAGTAGGAAAGCAGAGCTGCCAACGCCAGAAGATGTTTCCTGGGGGGAAAGCTGACCACAAGATCTCCCAAGCCAAAGAGCCAGAGGGATGAAGGCAGGAGAGCAGCAGAGGGGCTTACTCATGAAAAGATGTATATACTGTTATTGCTTATTATCTTGCTGTCTCTGCTCTGGAGAGCTGGAGCTAGGGCTGGAGAGGGTTGAGGGAAAGATAGGCAGGGGGTGGGGGACAGACTTCTGCTGAAATGAGTGTGGTTGCATTTCAGCTGGAAGGACTGGGGTGTCTGTCCTGATAGAAGGATAGGTGCGGAGTGAAGAGGAGCCCATGTGTGGTGGAAGACACAGAATGGGATATGTGTTGTCAACAGATGAGATGTCTTGGGATCTTAAGGACTACTTGCACTGAAGTGATAAATGTTTGGGACTCTTGGTACAGAATATCTGTACCATGTTTTCTTAATAACCTGGCCCCAAGGGAGGGTATTATTTGGACAAAAGAGCCTGAGTGAAGTTACTGAGGTCTCAGAAGTCAGGAAACTGTGGCAGGTGTGTGTCCGCTTGAGAGGGGTTCCAGGTGAGCTCACCCTGTCATGAGGTCAATTGAAACGTTTTGTTATGATTTTGACTTTTTTCATTTCCTATTACATTTGATCTTATAAATAAATATGCCCTCAAATTCATTTTCCAAAACGAAGACAAAATGCTCTTTTCCCTTTTAGTTTTGAAACAAAATTTCATCGAAGGTGGCACGTTTCCCCTAAATGTGTCATTCAACGAATCAGCATTTTCAGATTATTGGGGGAAAAAACATTCCAACCAGCTCAAATTCCTAACTTCCTAAGAAGAAAAGCAAAGGAACAATCACCTCCACTCAGTGTGACACAGACACAATAACAGTATAAAATCTTTTCATCTTCAAAGGTGCCATCACATAAACCAACATGTTCTTTGAAAGAAAGGTACGGAAGTCAAGAAGAGCTGTACGTTTGTTGATTGTCTGGGTGCTTGTTGATAAAGGCACTTGATGCTTCCTACAAATCAATGCTGCAGTGGAGACAGCTAGAAAAAGGTGCATGTTACTACTGAGAAGGCTGATTCTTCCATCCATGTGGACAAATAGCTGGAAAAAAGCAGTCGGCACCACAACCTCCACTTTTAGCAGTGCAGTATCAAAAAAAATTAATGATCTGGCTGGGGACTTGGGGACATGGAGACCATGGTAGAAACAACTATTGCTCTTGAGTAGCCTGTGATGGTACCGCCTTACTTATCAGGTTTCAAAAGATGCTCGTCTGGCTTGTTCAAGCTGATGGCCTTCGAGTATTTTGATAATGAAGCTTGTTCCTTAAAGATATGTATTACAGAGAGGGAGGATGGTATTGTGTTTAATGCACTGGATTTGGACTCGGGAGACCTGGCTTCCATTGTGCAAGGGGAGGCAAGATTTTTGGAAGCGTGCAGGTCTTGCACATGATTCAGATCCCAGGTATGCAAGTGGAGCTAGGGAAATAGGGCAGGGCCTGCAGATCTTCTGGCCCTCAGCCTAAAGAGACTGGCACTAGGGCTTCCCTGGTTCAGACTAAATTACATTCCATTCTTTTGGGGCCTGCAGAGTTGGAGATATGGGGAGAAGAGAATCTGAAGAAGTTCAGCAGTCTCTTCTGCGATCACAGCCTGTCGTCCATGAAAGAGCACGGATGCACATCTGCTTAGGCACTCGGAGCCTTGGGACTTCAGCAGCACCACAGGGGTCATGGCTGAAGATGCCAGGCTGCATCTTCAGCCATGACCCCTGTGGTCAGCAAGCAGAACAGTCAGTCAGACCCTTGGCTGTGACTAGCACTGCATGTTCCCTGATACTGTTCTGGTCTGATGTGCTCTGCTACCCATTATTAGTGGGAAAGGGCCCATCACACAAAGGCACTAGATCTCACAGAGAAGAATGCCAAGTCAATGGAAATTGGAGGCTGTCAGTATATATTGGATCAGGGTCTAAAGTAGTAATGTCTAGCTCCCAGCAGTTTTTCCTGTGATACTGACTGTGCTGTATATGGCATGTCTATTTTTAGAATCTAGGTTGCCATGACAACCCAGTGTACTTTTTGGTTAAATATAGCAGCTGTTTCAGAGCACTCTTGTCCTTCTGGATACAAGAAGCATGTTCTGCCCTCTGACGGAGCCCGGGGTATTAAATGCAGATGGAAGAGGATAATTAAGTGTAAGCCCAGCAGAAACGTCAAATCGTCAGTTCGAAAGAGGAGTTTCAAGATGAAAACGGGAATGTTTTCTTTTCACATCCAGTCCTACTGCAATAGAAACTGAGGTGGTCACAAGGAACTATCCCTTCAGTCTGATCGTACATGGGCTTGATCATGTACCCAATTAAGTCAACAGCAAGACTCAGTGGGTAGGTCTACACTGTAATAAAAAATCCACAGCCCTGAGGCTCAGAGCCCAGGTCAGCTGACTCAGAGTCATGGGGCTTGGGCTGCAGGGCTGTCAAATTGCAGTGTAGGCGTTTGGGCTCAGGCTGGAGCCTGGGCTCTCAGACCCTCCCCCGTCACGGAGTATCAGAGTGAGCCCAAACATCTACACTGCACCCCACAAGCTCGACTCAAGTGACCCTGGGCAGCCGCAGCCATGCTGCAGGTCTTGTATCGCAGTATTGACATACTCACAGATGCAATGGTGCAGGATCAGTTCCTTACAGCCTTCTGTACCTCGGTGCTCACTGCAGCCAATGGGAGCTGAGGGGCACAGTTAGCAAGATTTTCTTGCAAGTCTTGCAATAGTAGGTGTTCTGCTTAAAGCCACAGCTGCTGGAGTCCTGTGATTACAATAGACCTGAGCAGTCCCCAGCAGTGTGGAGGAAACGTGACCTCTGAAGCTGGATGGTGAATAAAAAGAACCCACCGTTCATTATTTGTCAAAATCTCATGATCTGGGGGGCTTGACTCATGATTTTGGAACCCTGTGGGGTTGGCAGGACTGCAAAGGTAAATCTCCAGCAGGCAGAGAGATGCCCACTGTCAGCTTTGTTGGTTGATCACGTGTACCGATTTTAAAGAGAAATACAGGTCTGAAGGGGTGACTCAGTCTCATGAATTAGGGGTCCGAAGCTGCCACCTAGTATCACATCAAGTAGCCCCTATTTCTGCAAGTGATCCCGTTGACTTCAGTCGGTGAGAAGAGACATGGTTCCTAGTCCAGGGCCTGGTTCCCTGGGGGATGTGCGGAATGGGGTATTAACACAGTGATAAAGGGTGATACAATCAGTCCCTTAGCGAGTCTCCTGTAAAGCTGGTTGGTTTGCTGATTCCACACAATCAAATGCTTTGTAGGGACACAGCAATGTAGTTGAAATTTTTCAATGGAAAATTATTAAAGTGCTTCATTTCCGTAAGGTCCAAGCGCTTCATTTTGACAATATAATGTACTATAGTCAAAACAATACAGACAAAATGGAGCACTTTTGCCTTATTGAAATGAAAGGCCTGGACAAAATAATTTCAGGATTTCCTAAATTACATTTTTCAGAATTTTCATTTCATAGGAAATTTCAGAAATTCTGCTTTTCATTCCAATTAAGGACGAAAGGAAACTTTGAAATGTTGGAATTTCCCGTGGAACAGAAATCCTGACTTTTGACCAGCTCTAATGTTCTGTTTTTAAGGCTTTATTTGACTTCCTCATGTTCTGAGTTTGCAACCATCTTGCTGTCCTTTTGTATTTCACCCAAATGGCTGAAGCACCAGCTCTATGGAGGGAAATAATGTAGCTTAGCGGTTCTCAAACTGAGAGTCGGGTCCCCATTTTAATGGGGTCACCAGGGCTGGCTTAGACTTGCTGGGGCCCAGAGCTGAAGCCTCAGCCCCACTGCCAGGGGTCGAAGAAGAAGCCTGAGGGCTTTGGCCCTGGGCAGCAGGGCTCAGGTTACAGGTCCCCTGCCTGGGGCTAAAGCCCTTGGGCTTCAGCTTTCCCCGCACTGGAGAGGTGGGGGCTCTGGCAGGCTCAGGCCTCGGTCCCCATTCCTGGGGTTGTGTAGTAATTTTTGTTGTCAGAAGGGGGTCATGGTGCATTGAAGTTTGAGAACCCCTGATGTAGTTGGAACGCAGAGTGTAATGTAACATTTGCAAGATGATGGGTTTTTTAATCAGCTGGCTTTTACCTAGTTACATGAAAAACAATCATGACCAACCTGCAGAGCCAGAGCAGGGCTTTGAGAGCCACTGACAGCTCTTTTTATTTTTATTTTTAAGTTAAACATCATGATTTAAAATATCCATAGAGGTCATTGTGACCAAGGCTTTAACAGGAAGAAAACGTCTCCTGGATTCTTTCCCTCTCCCTGTGGGATCTATTGCATTGAACATTATTGCTTTGGAGAGCACAAACATTAAATACTCACACTGAGTTCTACATTCTTTTGGCAGGGAAGTGAATTACCCCTCCTACACCGTGAATGTTTCCCTAACCTACTCCGTGGACACCTGGGGCTGGGGCTGCAGCTGCTGTACAATGTCGTAGCTCCATACAAGTCCTTTGCTTGAGCTCAGGGTCTGGCCCTCTTGTGATGTTCCCCATCCCACTGTGCCGTGGGACATTAAGGATCCATAATCAGTGGAGAGGGAAGGCGCTGTAAACATCTGGCTTCATTGCAAGTAGCCATTATCTCTTGTTGTACCCTCCCATGTTCTTGTCCGACATGATCATTCCTGGCCCTTCTGCAGAGCGGGCCTCATCTCTCTGTGCAGAAGGGAGTCTTCTGCTAGTCAAGGGCAAAACATGGGGGTCTCCCCCTGAGGAAGCACTGCTTGTAGCAAATTGAAGGTCGGAGATTTCACGCTTCTCATCAAAACCTCACACGTGCAGTTTAGGGAGTAAACTGCAGGGTTCCTCTACACAGGGCACTTGGTTCTTAGTAATGCAGCTTTCTCCAGAACTTCTTTATAGATCAGCCTCTTTAGTGTCAGATGAACATGCTGATCCAGGCAGCCAATCCTTCCACTAGAGGGCAGCAGCATGTGCATGCCTCCACGCATGTATGTGCACCCACATACGCACATTTCCCACTCAGCTGGGCTTGTAGCAGCCGCTGTTAGTAAGTCATACATCTTTCCCCACCTGTAACTGACAGCCTCCCTCGCACCACGCTATGTCACCTCTCACCACACTTAACCAGAGGCTCTGAGCAGAAGGTCACCCCCTGCCCTACTTTACTCTGAGAACATCCTTGTAGGGAGGGACTGTTCATCGCTCAGGGCTGGCTCCAGGCACCAGCCCACCAAGCTTGTGCTTGGGGCGGCACCTGGAGGGGGGCAGTGCGGGGCTCCGGCCGCCGGGGAGAGCGGAGCCCCGGCCGGCACTCCGCCCTCCCCCCGGCGTTCTGGCCCGTTGGGGAGAGCGGCCCACGGCCGGACTCGGCGCCCTCCCCTGCTGCGCTGGGGGAGGGGTGGGGGGGCAGCGGGAGGCTTTTTTGCCTTGGGCGGCAAAAAAGCCAGAGCCGGCCCTGTCATCGCTTGTAGCTCTAACTCTTGTCCAGTGGTGCAGGAGGCACTGCGCTCCTGGTTCCAAGCCTGCCAGTGACTCTGTGAAACCATGGCAACTGCCAGCTGCAGTCACTCCCAAACCAGGACTAATCCCTCACCTAAGGAATCAGGGGGAACGTCCTACAACAGGAAGGGTTGCTACTGCCGCCCTGTTGGCGACATCACACCACCAGCAGGAACAGTCGAATGCCGAGTGTCTCCGGCAGTTAGCTGGAACTCTCTGGCACACGGCATCTCTAAAGACGCATGCTTCTCCGGTGTGACTTTTAGCAGGGCTCAAATCCTGCTGTATGGCAGCAGATAATAACTGTGCAGTGCTGCGGTGATCACACTCTGTCTGCGCTCATCAGCTAGGAAGTGGGGTGAGGCATTCCCCACCTGCCTGTGCACTGCCCTTCATGAGGATTAGATAGTGTGTTCCATCTTCCTCAGATGTCAGCCACTGCTAAATGCAGGATATCCAACTAAAGTGTGTAGGGATCTGATCTGGAATGACAAATAATATTAGGTTTTCTGCTGTGCAGCTTTGATTCCTTTTTGTGCTTTAATGTGTCGAGCAAAACATGCGACTTTTGCAGGTATTCTATGCACTGTCTTGTGCCCGACCCCAGAGAGCCCTCTGCTAGGAATCTTATTTATCCAGAAATTGGGTTTCAACAGGCATGTGTATTTATTAAATCCTTGTGCCATGGCTTATCTATCCATTTCCCTTTGTATTCACTGGCCTTTCAACGTGTGGGCTCCCTGCCTTCCCCCATTGATGTATAGGTTTACTGTAATCCCTGCATCATGCCATTTCCCTCCCCCTGAGCAGCACTGAGTGTTCAGCATTTTCCCTCCCTTTCCCAACCTTTTGTAGCAATTTGCGTGATGAACTGCCATCAGTGACATACTTTTTGCTGCAGAACATCATCCACCCTATCAAATATTGATACTTTGGAGTTTTCAACATGGAAGCTGTCAAAGCCAATGAAGTTTCTCAAGCAGCAGTGAAGCTAATTGGGAATGATAAAATACTTTTCCCCTACAGAGGAATCAGTGGTGCTGTTAGGTGGTGACTAGCTGACTCTGCACAGACATCAGCATACTTAGGGTGCCTCTGACAGCCTCAGTGCACGCTCAGGGTCCATATCACCCCCACCCTCCTTCTCTATGTAGGGTACTTACCATAATATCTGAACCACTCCCAGGCATTAATAGATTTATCCTCACACCCAGGCTGTGAGGCCTCTTCCTCTGCAACTCTGGGAACAGCCTCTCCATTGGCTAAAGTCATCCCTGGGCTGGTGCAGAGGGGGAGGTGGCTTCACACCCTGTTCCCGGGGCCTCTGGAGACCAGTTCAGTCACTGAGCACTTTGTACCCAGTAGCCTGAAGCCCCTGTGGACCTTGCAGCACCAGGAATAACCAGGGTGCAGAACTCACTCTTCCACCACTGAATGTGCCTGACACCTCAGAATGCTCCCTACACAGCCACTTCCCTCAGCGGGTTTTTTGCTCCTCTCTGAGCCCATACAGTTTGTCAATCACTTTCCAGTGACGCAGTGCCTGGAACTGAGCACAGTATTCCCACTGTGGTTACACCAGCGCAGTGAGAAGGCGGCGCTTGTGCCTGACATGGGACATGACTCATGAGGGAAGATTGAAAAAAATTGGGTTCATTTAGTCTGGAGAAGAGAAGACGGAGGGGAGACGTGATACTTGTCTTCAAGTACGTAAAAGGTGGTTGTAAAGAGCTGGGTGATAAATTGTTCTCCTTAACCACCGAGGACAAGAAGTAATGGTGTTAAATTCCAGCAAGGGAGATATAGGTTAGAATGGTCCAATGGTTCAGGTACTAGCTGAGGCCTTGGAAGACCTGGCTTCAGTTTCCTCCTCTGCCACAGACGTCTCATGAGGTGGCCTTGGGCAAATCACTTAATCTCTTTGTCTGCCTCAGTTGGGGTACAGCAGCCCTGCTTCATGAAGGTGTGAGAATAAATACAGTGAGGACTGGGAAGTGCTTTGAGCTCTACCAATAAAAGTGCCATATGAGAAAGAGTTACCATTATTTCACTGTAAAACTCCTGCAGTGACAGGAAATTCATGGGAGGCCAGAGCCTTGGCTGGATGCATCAGGTGACAATTGAGAAATGCAGGGAACTTCATGCAAACTTTGCTGCAGTGACAACGTACACAATGAACCTAAATGAATTCTGAGCTCCACTGTGCCATCTGAGCCCCAGCCTGCACTGGGAGCAGTGGGGAGCTAGTGTGGTGTCTCTGAACTGCAAGTGCTTTCTCTGGGCCCTGATGCTGGCCTAAAGACTCCTACTTCCGCACCATATATGAGCCTTGTGGATTCGTCTGAGAGCATCTCACACTGACCTACTGCACTGGATCATCTCCTGTCCCCACAACTACTAGGGAACTTGGGGCATCTCTTCCCTAGCAGCAGCAGCTTCTTCGGGTGTCACCTGGCAACAGCCTCAGCCATTGTTCTCTCTCTTACATTAAGGAAAACACATGCCGTGGCTCCACAAACTTTGATGAAAGCACTGGAGAGGAGCCTCCCAAGAAGACTATGCACTCTCCAAGAGGAGCAATACACAGTCTGCTGCTGCTGGAACAGGGAGCCGAAATACTGCCCACATTCTCTTGAGTGTGTGTAATGCAGGTTAAGATTGAGGGCAGTTTACCAGGTTACAAGAAACAAGCTGCTACAGGTCATCTCGCATATCTGTATGGTGATTTGACTGCTAGCGTGAGAAGGCCCACGCTGACTGGAGAGATGATTGTGGGCTCAGACCAGCTTTTCAAGAATTGCGCTCTGAGTTAGTCACTGAACTAAGGGCCAGATCAATGGGAGCGGCCGGGAGCTGAGTTCTCAGGAAAAGCTGTCAAGTATCAGAGGGGTAGCCGTGTTAGTCTGAATCTGTAAAAAGCAACAGAGGGTCCTGTGGCACCTTTGAGACTAACAGAAGTATTGGGAGCATAAGCTTTCGTGGGTAAGAACCTCACTTCTTCAGATGCAAGTC